>NW_015392450.1:10907-12020 GCF_001527695.2 Protobothrops mucrosquamatus | reverse complement strand
AAGGATTTATACTCCTTGCAGACAGCTGGTCATTTGCATCCTTTTAGAGAGTCGTTGAGGCCACTGGGAGGCTTGTCTGTGTCCTCAGGGTCACCCGAGTGGTGCAAATGGGTGTCCCAACCCTTTCAGCAGTTCCAAGAAGGCTCCACACCCATTTGCACCACTCAGGAGATCCTGAGGACACAGACAAACCTCCAAGTGGCCTCAGCGACCCTCTAAAAGGATGCAAATGACCAGCTCCCTGCAAGGAGTATAAATCCTTCCATTCCCCACCATCCAGTCAGCCGAAGAAGCTTCTGGGATGAGAAGCGAAACGCCTTCAAAGAAAAACGAGAAGGTCCCGTTGCCTCCTGAAAAAGCACCTTTGGTAGAACCTGCAACCATCCCGGAACGTGTTGGGGTGCTCAAGAGTGTTGAGGGGGGCTGCTGCCTGGTGCCAGAAGAGGGAAAACTAAAAGGACCCCTCGCCACTCCAGGTGGTGGAGATCTCCTTCAACTTCTGGTACCGGCTGGGCGAGCACCTGTACAAGACCGACGACCCCATCATCCACAGCATCTTCAAGGCCTACATTCAGCGGCTCCTTCACGCCTTGGCACGGCACTGCCAGCTGGACCCGGACCACGTAAGCCACAACCTTTCTGCCTTGGTGGCCCGGTGTTGGGGGGGGCGGCGCAAAGGGGATGGTCCTGTGTGTATGGCAGGCGCGCGCATGAGTGCCCACAGCTCCATTGGTGCCAGTAGAGCTGCACACGCATGTGCTCACCTGTCGCTCGTGCGGCCCGGTAGTGGGCTGCAGCCCAGGGATTGGGGACCCTTGCTTAGGCCAGTCACAAGGGTTAGGCAACCTTGGCTCTTTGATGACTGGTGGACTTCAACTCCCAGAATTCCTGAGCCAGCATTATTATTATTATTATTATTATTTAATTTGTATACCGCCCTTCTCCCATAGGACTCAGGGCGGTTCACAGCATATTAAAAACAAATAATATACACAAAATACAAAAAATACAAAATACAAAAATACAAAAATACAAAAAAAATAAACCCCGATAAAAGCCGAATTAAAACCAAATATTACCAGCTGTGTTTCCGATTAAAATACTTTTAAAATT
>NW_015392450.1:4749-6889 GCF_001527695.2 Protobothrops mucrosquamatus | reverse complement strand
ATTGGCCCAAAGTCACCCAGTTGGCTTTCATAGCTAAGGCGGGACTAGAACTCTGCGTCTCCTGGCGATTGGCCCAAAGACACCCAGTTGGCTTTAATAGCTAAGGCGGGACTAGAACTCTGCGTCTCCTGGCGATTGGCCCAAAGACACCCAGTTGGCTTTAATAGCTAAGGCGGGACTAGAACTCACCGTCTCCTAGTGATTGGCCCAAAGTCACTCAGTTGGTTTTCATGCCTAAGGCAGGTCTAGAACTCTGCGTCTCCTGGCGATTGGCCCAAAGTCACCCAGTTGGCTTTCATAGCTAAGGCGGGACTAGAACTCACCGTCTCCTGGTGATTGGCCCAAAGTCACCCAGCTGGCTTTCATGCTTAAAATGGGAGACTCTGGCATGGTGGGGCTTTTCTCAGAGTTGAAAATTGCTTGGTTATGTCATATTCCTCCTCCTCCTCCTCCTCCTCCCTCCATTTCTTCTTGCAGCTTTACGCCACTTTGAAAGAAGGCAACCCGCCCTGGGAGGTGACGGAGGCCGTGCTCTTCATCATGGCTTCAATAGCCAAGAGTGTTGACCAGTGAGTAGTGGGGGGGGGAGGGGAGAGCCATCCCAGAGTTCTGGTGTGAGTGTTCAGGTCTCCTAGTGTACAATGAATCGTGTAAATTGGACCCAGAATGTGTCTCTCCCTCTCCCTGACTCTTTTTTCCACCTGACTGGAAAGGGCCTGGCTTCCTATAACAATAACAGTAGAAGAGTTGGAAGGGACCTTGGAGGTCTTCTAGTCCAGCCCCCTGCTGAAGCAGGAGATCCTGTACTATTCCAGACAAATGGCTGTCCAGTCCCTTCTTAAAAGCCTCCTTTAGTCAGGAGGAAGTTGCTAGCTTGCCCCCTTTTACATATTTGTATTTATTTACATACATTAATTTTTCTATTTATTTATTTATTCATTTGTTCCAACCATTATTATGTATATAAATAGAATAGAATAGAATATACAATATATATAGAATATAAAATAGAATAGAACAGAATGGAATATAGAATAGACTACACTACATACACTGCAATAGAATAGAAGAGAAGAGAAGAGAACAGAATAGAAATACAGAATAGAGTAGAATAGAATAGAATATACAATATATATATAGAATATAAAAGAATAGAACAGAATGGAATATAGAATAGACTATACTAGAATAGACTACACTAGAATAGAATAGAATAGAATAGAAATACAGAATAGAGTAGAATAGAATAGAATATACAATATATGTAGAATATAAAAGAATAGAACAGAATGGAATATAGAATAGACTATACTAGAATAGACTACACTACACTACACTAGAATAGAATAGAAAATGTCTCTTCCCCACGGATCCGGCCCCTAGAATCCGGATGGCTTCCCGCGGGAGGGAGGAAAAGTGTGTGTGTGTGTGTGTGCTTTATAAGCCAGGGGGTCCCCTAAATCGCTCAAGAGCCCAGGGACCCACTGAGGGTCCCTGTAGTCCATGACGTGTTTTTGAGGGCTGAATTGTCCTGCTTCGCTCCCCCCCAGAGAGAATAACCCCACCCTGGTGGAAGTGCTGGACGGAGTGGTGCGCCTCCCCGAAGCTGTGCACACGGCGGTGCGCTACACAAGCATCGAGCTGGTTGGGGAGATGAGCGAAGTGGTGGACAGGAACCCCCATTTCCTGGGTGAGTGGGGAGAGAGAGGGGAGGCGAGCCTGTAGCTTGGTCAGCGCAGGCAGGAGCCCCAAGGCAGCCCCCCAAGGACCCTCCGGATGAGGGGATTGTCCACCTCCCTTTGTAGGTCGTGGGGGCCCTGTCCCTGAGAGTTTGTCATTCTGACTGGGCCCCTGTGGGTGGGTGGGAGGGAGGGAGGAATGGAAGGGAAGGAGGGAGGAATGGAAAGAAGAAAAGATGGAGGAAGGAAGGGATGGATGGATGGATGGATGGATGGATGGATGGATGGAAGAATAGAAGGAAGAAAGGATGGACGGATGGATGGAAGGATGGAAGATGGATAGGTGAGTGGAAGGAAGGATAGGGAGGAAGGATGAAGTATGGATGGATGGATGATGGATGGATGGATGGAAGAATAGAAGGAAGGAAGGAAAGACGGATGCAAGAATGGAAGGAAGAAAA
>NW_015392450.1:0-1030 GCF_001527695.2 Protobothrops mucrosquamatus | reverse complement strand
GCTTTAAGCTTGAAAGCTGACTGGGTGACTTTGGGCCAATCACCAGGAGATGGTGAGTTCTAGTTCCACTTTAAGCTTGAAAGCTGACTGGGTGACTTTGGGCCAATCACCAGGAGACACAGTGAGTTCTAGTTCCACTTTAAGCTTGAAAGCTGACTGGGTGGCTATGGGCCAATCACCAGGAGACGGTGAGTTCTAGTCCCACCTTAGGCATGAAAACTGGATGGTGACTTTGGGCCAATGACTAGGAGGTAGTGAGTTCTAGTTCCACTTTAAGCTTGAAAGTCGGCTGGGTGACTTTGGGCCAATCACCAGGAGACGGTGAGTTCTAGTTCTGCTTTAAGCCTGAAAGTCAGCTGGGTAAGTTTCAGCCAATCACCAGGAGACGGTGAATTGTAGTCCCTCCCTAGGCGTGAAAGCCAGCTGGATGACCTTGGGGCCAGTCCCTCTATCAGCCCAAGCCACCTCACAGGGTTGTTG
Organism: Protobothrops mucrosquamatus; assembly: GCF_001527695.2. Lineage (NCBI taxonomy): Eukaryota > Metazoa > Chordata > Lepidosauria > Squamata > Viperidae > Protobothrops > Protobothrops mucrosquamatus. The sequence continues at coordinate 550 of NW_015392450.1, read as the reverse complement.
TGGTGAGGAAAATAGGAGGAGGAAGGTAGGTGGGGTATGTTTGCCGCCTCGAGTTATCTGTAACCATAATAAAGGCAGGATACAAATAAAAATGAATAAATAGCCTTCCACCCCTTTGAGCCTAACCTGCTGTAGGGTTGGGAGGGGCCAGGCCATCTCATGTCTCCAGTCCTGAACGAGGCTTTGCCTTGGGGGAGGGACCCAGAGAGGGATGGGAGGAGAATATGGCTTTCTTGGGGCTTTTCCCGTGGGAAGAGACGCGCTCCGGCTGTCCTGCTGAGCCGTCTCCTTGTCGCTTCGTCCCAGGCGCTGTGTGTCCCCACTTTCCGACTGCTTGAGCAACCCAACGGCCTCCAGAACCACCCGGACACTGTGGATGACCTCTTCCGGCTGGCCACCAGGTACTCCCACCTCGGCCCGGAGCGGCCCAGGCCTGCCTGTTCTAAATGGACCCCCTCCTGCGTGGCTTGGATTTTAGGCTGTCGGGTGGCGCAAAGCTCTTTGAATCTGAGACTGGTGGAGGCAGATGGAAGAGGCCTGGGGGAGTCTC
>NW_015392449.1:16183-18216 GCF_001527695.2 Protobothrops mucrosquamatus | reverse complement strand
TTTCAGCCAAGTCTGAAAGACACCAGATTTAGGAATAGTGTGGAAGTTAAAGGATGATATTTAGCTTTGAGGATCTCTGTGTCAGCTAATCTTGGTTGATGGGCAATGGCTACAGAATTGCACAGGCTAGTATCATGTAAGTAAGCTACTCTTGTATTGCCATTTCATTGGCATATATATGGAAGATGTGAAGCCACAGTTGGCAAACAGGTTTCAATCAGCCTGCAATTTTATTAAAAATATAAACTGTTTATTAAGTTTTTACAATTGTAATTACAAAGCCTTCAGCTCTGCATCAACAAAATAGTGTCCTGTTTTTATCTTCTATTCATACACATAATGCTAATCTATTCTAAAGCAGTTAGGTATTCTTAGAAGTATTCAGCAGTATTCTTAATTGCACATTGTTAATCCAGTATTATGTATAAACAATAAAGGCAGCCTTTTAAAAGTAATGAAATGGGGAAGAGTGAAGCTTGCCAACTGGATTGTGAGAAAGAAAGGGGGAAAAAGACACATTCCACAAATATGAAAAATCTTTAATACTTTAATATAAGGTATCCTCATTTCTTTTAGGCCCATCTGCCAAAATGAATTTCTATAACTGGCAATACATACAACCTGCCAAACACAACAGCAAATCCCCCAAAAAATCCACAAAACACAGTACTTATTTGAAAATAGATGCCAGATCTCCAAGCTGGCTTTTAAAAAGTTTGAATAACGTGAAATATTATTGCAAAGAATTTTTAAAAATACAAAACAGATCAGTATGTGTTTGATTGACTGGTGAAAGACTTTTAGTTGTGTCAATCATATCAAGGTGGACTGTGTTTGGAAAAATGGGAATACCAGAAGATCTTATTCTCCTCATGAGAAATGTCTGTTGAGATTCTCAGTTATCCAGGTTATAATTGTCCCAAAGATACTTCTTCAGGAGTCAACTGGAGTTTCTTGTTTTTTCTTTGAAGACGTTTAGCTTTTCACCCAAGAAGCTTCCTCAGCTCTGACTGGAGGGTGAGAATGGTGAAGAAGCTTTTTGGATGAGAAGCAAAACATCTTCAAAGAAAAAAACAAGAAAATCCAGTTGCCTCTTGAAAAAGCACCTTTGGGACAATCACGACCTGGATGACTGAGAATCTGCACAAACATTTAGTGATGCACTTTGGGAAGAAAAGAGAAAAAAAGAAAGGAGAAGAAAAATTTATAACTGGCTTCCAGTCTTCTTAATAGCAGTTACAGGTATATTTATATCTTTCTCTCTCTAAGATTAAAACATAATTTCCTTCTTTCCATAGTCTACCCTTTCTAATAATCAAATTCTTAAATCACAAGTTCACTTTCTTTTTTCAACAAAAAGTCCCTAAGGGGTTTCCAGGAACTAATAAATGTAGTTATAGTTTTTTCAAACAACTCAATTTTGCCGTCTCTGCTAATTCTATCATCTTCACCAGACATACCTCTGTTGCTATTCAGGTCTTTCCATTTTTGTGCATGTAATAATGTTGTAGCAGTTTTCATATATAAAATCAATTTTCCATAACTCTTTTCCAATTATCTAACCATTAGTCCCAACAAGAAGAGCTTTAGTTTCAATTCAAATTATCCTATTTTGGACCGTTACGTGAGGAATTGGTTCTCTGAAGAAGGCTCTAATGCTGGGAAAGATGAAGGGGGAAAGAAAGAAGAAGAACAAGGCAGATGGACTCAGTCGTGGAGAAAATCTATCTGTTCACTAAGAATTGACACTGATTTGATGGCACATAATCAGTCGGTAAAGGAATCAATCAAACCATATACCAATAAAACATCTATAATATATATGTGTAAAATATGAGGACTTCCGGTGGCAGGCGATTTCGCTGGTCGCAGCTGTTTGCTGCCTCCCGCCTGTTTTGCGTAAAAGCCGGTTTGACAGCTAGCATCTGCTGTCAAACGGCTTGATACCTTTCCCCTGGGCATAAGGGGATCGGTGAGCTGCCCGGGGTAGGAGTTGAGTTCCCGAGTCGTCCTATATGGACGATGTAGGTGAG
>NW_015392449.1:10458-14565 GCF_001527695.2 Protobothrops mucrosquamatus | reverse complement strand
TAACACGGAGGAGATGGATTGCTTAAGTTTAGAGTTTGGAGTTAGAGATATTAATATTTGTTTACTTGTAGTTGAATGTTAGCCTAGGTTTGGTTTGGGAAGTCTGGGGGGTAGGGGGATGGGATAAATCATTGTGTAATACTTGTGATGTATTTTTTTGTTTATGATAAAAACAATAAAATTCTATATTGAAAAAAAATATATATGTGTAAAATATGAAATTTAAAATAGCACTAGCACTGAGACTTATATATCACCTCATAGTGCTTTACAATCGCTCTGGGTGCTGTAAAGGATCAAACTCTTGGCAGCAGGCAGAGTTTGCCTGTAATACTGCATTCTAACCATTGCGCCACCAGGGCACCTCCTGGTGGTAATCAACTACTTCAGGGCTTTTCAACCTTTTCACCCATTGTACCACTTTTAGGTTATGGCAATATCCGAGTACCACCAGCTGCCTAGCAAGATGTCAAAAACTTGATGACACCCCCCAAAAGGAAAAAAGTGATAAAGTACAGGTAGTCCTCGACTTACAACAGTTCGCTTAGTGACAATGGCACTGTTACAATGGTACTGAAAAAAGTGCCCCCCAAGCCACAGCCGAGCAAGACACCTGCCTGCCCACGCGGCGGTGCTCTTCCTCCTGTCCGAGGTTTTCATTGTTGTGAGGATTTCTGTTGAGGATTGGCAGTGGAAGTGGGGTGGGGGTGTGTTTGGTTTTTATTACCCCCCGTCTGCTGGGTGGTTGCAGCAGGTTTTGGTCACTTCACATGACCCTGGGACACTGTGACCGTCATAAATATGAATCAGTTGCCAAGCATCTGAATGTAAATCACAAGACCCTGGAGATGCTGCAACATTCCAGCTGATCGGCGCTTCTTCTGGGCTCAGCAGAAGCACCAAGACCAACGCCGAGCTCCAGCTGGAGCCTGGTGCTGATCCTGGCGCTTCCGCTGAGCCCTGACAGCCCTGCAGCTCCAGCCATCTCCTGCTCAGGCTTGTGCAGTGCTGCCATCGGTTCAGCTCATTCTCCTCCCCCACTACTTTTTCTAGGATGGTCACAGACCACCTGCCAGGTGCCAATGTACCATAGGTGGCACCCGTACCACTGGTTGAAAAGTCCTGAACTACATTAGCAAAACATTCTAAAGGGGATTCCACTGAACTGGCCCTAGTGCCTGGTGGAAAAGCCAGGTCTACAAATGAACAGAATTGGGACCTGCATCTACCTATTCCTGCATGTTAGGTTATCGTATTCTGATTAAAGGAAGAGGTAATGGTACCTTTCTTGCCACTCTTATCTAATAAGAGTGCTTCAACTTGTTTTCCTTTCTCAGTTAAATATTATTCCTAAACCAAATATTTTACAGGAAACTGGATGGTGTAGAAACTAGATGAACATATCTGAGAAGGGCAACATATTCCTTAGGCTTCATGCCAGTTTAGCCACATCTTTGTCTTGGCTGTGTAGCTGGAGCCTGGTGATGATGGTGGTGGTGACGTTATCCAATCAATAGTGTTTGACTCTTGGCTTCCAGGAACATTTCAAGGTGCTGGTTATCACTAATAAAGTTCTTCATTATAATGATGATGTTATCCATTCAGTTATGTCTGACTCCTGTTGATTCTATGGGCCGAGTCTCTCTACATCTTCCAATCTTGCACTACTTCTTTGAGTTTTTCTGTGCGCTGGCTGGTGTCAGCTTTGATGGTGTTGAGTCACCATGTTCTTTGGTGGCCTGGTTTCCTTTTACCACTAGCTTTTCCAAACATAATCATTTTCTCCATTGAATTCCCCCACATGACATGGCCAAAGTAAGTGAGATGCAATTTCATGATTTTGCCTTCTAATGACATATCTGGTGCCATGTGTTCCACTACTTGCATGTTAGTCGCCTTTGCTGTCCAAGGAATTCATAGGAGCATTCTCCAGCATCACAACTCAAATGAGTCAATTTTCTTCTTGTTGTGCTTTTTTAAAGTCCGACTTTCACAACCATAGGTATCTATGGGGAATATAATAGAGCAGACTAACCTACATTTGGTTACCAGTCAAAGCTCTCTTTTATGTTCCTTGCTTCTATTTTCACTATTTCAACCATGAAAACATAGCCCAGATTAATGAGAGAATGTTCCAGGACAAATCTGAGAACCATCAAAACAGGTTTCTTATTTTTCACTGAGTCAAAGTCAAGAAAAGCAAACAAGTATCTGGTCAAGAAGAATGGCATCTCTGCATTTGGCATAAAACATATATTTTGCCAATAAAAACTTTTAGAAATCTTTCAGTGCTGTTTGCTAGTCTTGTTTGTTTCAGATTACATGATATCAGGCCTTTTTTTTTCAAAATTGTATTATTTTATTTCAAATAATAAAACAAAATGAAGGACCAAAGAAACAAAGGAAATTGCAACATGCATAAAATTGTAATGTTCCATTTACATTTGTGTTAAAATACTCCTTTAATTCTGTTGCAATTACGAGCATGAGGAAAAGTATTCCTGTGTTCCAGATTAAATTTCCTACATGCAAAAGAAAATAAATGCAAAAATGTCATTTCTAAGAACAAATAATATATTTACAAGAACGTAGATTTTTTTTCTAGAAGGGTGCAATAGCTCAGCAGTTAAAGCCAATGAGCTTGTCAGCTGGAGAGATGACAGCCCAGGTTTGAGATCCCAGCTCTGTGCAATCTAGCTTGCCGCAGATCCTGCCCACCTAGCAATTGGAAAGCATACAAATACAAGTAGATTAATAGGTACCACTATGCCTTTGACATATAGCCATGCTTTGGCCACATGATATGAAAATTGTCTTCAGACAACGCTGGCTCCCTCAGCCAAGAAACAGAGATGAGCACCGTCCTTCGAGTTGGACACCACTGACACGGAAACTTTTACCTTTACTTTTAGATTTTTTTCCCTAGTCTCCCTCTTGCTCTTTCTCTCCAAGCAAGCAAATAAAATTGACATTCCCTCATCAATTTTTATTCACAAAAAATAAGATTCCACTAGATTCAACAGGAGATGATCAGATGCTTCTTGGACTCCAAAAGGTTATGGTTATGTGTCAGGATAATGATTTAAAGGTTAAACAGCTTGTGTAATGATGTAATGTAATATAAGGTGGATGATGCAATGATAGCAATGACTCAGCAGGTGTGCATATCCCTTTAAGAGTCTGAGTATAAAAGGGAAGGCTTTGCTGGAGTCTTTCTCTCTCGTTCATTTCCTGCTGTAACTGCTATATATTGGAGTTTGCTGAATGACCACGTGTATATTGTAGATAGTGTAATATAACCCACCATTTAATACAGACCACTGTTTGCTGTATTTACTCCTGGGTTACCTCAGCACAATAAGACAGTACATGCTCTGACATTATGTTGTAGAACCTGAAAACTATAGTACTTCTGAACCCAGTGCATCCACTTAGATCTCACTGCTAACAACCAGTGGTAGGTTAATGCAAGTGAGTGGGATCTTTCTCCTTAGAAAGCAGATATCACATTTAAGATAAAAATAATAACATGGTAACTTTTATAAATTAATGCATTATTCTGTAAAAAGTATATTTTTCTAATTTCCTGAAGTAAGATGCACAGACAGGTTTGGCTGTCAGTTAAAGGCAGGGAAAGAACGCAGGAGTCTTCATACAAGATGCAGAGAATACCTCTAGCTTTGATAACTTCAAACAGGTCTCGCAAGGGAAAAATGTGATTCCAACCCAGCTGTTATAGTATTCTTGAAGAGCTTTCACCAATCTAAACATTAAGAAAGAGAAATTTGACCAACCCAGTACTTTTTGAAAAATCAGATTCAGGAAACAAAATAAAATGAGATATACATTCTGAATGGGCCTTTCAAACAGGATATTATTTTCATCTTTCTTGTTGAAGGTCTAACTATGTTAAGGTTAATTTAAGGTTAATTTAATTTGTATACCGCCCTTCTCCCGTAGGACTCAGGGCGGTTCACAGCATATTAAAAACACAAATACAATATACAAGATACAAAAAATCATACAAAAATACACAAAATAACCCCACTAAAACCTAATTAAAAGCCAAATATTGATTGCTGTATTCCCATTAAAATTACTTTTTAA
>NW_015392449.1:0-7438 GCF_001527695.2 Protobothrops mucrosquamatus | reverse complement strand
AGGCTGCTGGAAGAGGCCGCCGAGGCCGCCGGAAAGGGCCATCACGGCCGGAAGGGCCGCCAGGACACTGGAGAAGGCCGGCAAGGCCACTGGAAGGCCGCCAGGCCGCTGGGAAAGGCCGCTGAGGCCGCCGGAAAGGCCACCAAGGCCGCCAGGCCACTGAAAGGGCCGCCGAGGAGGACTGCTGGGGCCGCCGACGCGGGCCGCTGAAGTGGGCCGCTGGGAGGGGCCGCTGGAAAAGGCCGCTGAAACGGGCCATTGGGAGGTCGTTGGAGGGGCCGCTGGAAGGGCCGCTGAAACGGGCCGTTGGGAGGCCGTTGGAGGGGGCCGCTAGGAAGGGCCGCTGGGGGGCCGTTGGAGGGAGCCGCTGGCAAGGCCGCTGGAAAGGGCCGTTGGCATGGGCCGCTGAGAGGGCGTTGGAGAAAGCCTCCGGAGCCATCAAAAAGGGCCGAAAAGGGCCGCCGGGGCCGAGTGGATCGTTGGGGAGGCCGAGGAGGCTGCCGAGGAGGCCTCCGCGGCCGGAAGAAGACCGGGAAGGCCAGCCAGACATATACCCGGTCGATATGAAGTCCCCGCGTCCCGGCATCTCCTCGCGTCCCAGATCTCGAGTCCAGCGTCCCAAGTCCCGGGTCCCGGTCCCGGGAGAGAGAGTCACCCAAGAAAGGGTCTCCGGACCTCCGGGGACCTCCGAATCTCCCCTCTGCCGTCCTTTCGAGCTCCGCTGCTACGGAGCTACCCGGAGCCGCCCGCCATCATCAGTGCTAGTAAGGAGTGCAGTTTGTTGTCGGTTTATATTCTGGTGCCTTGCCCTGTCAGTGGGAGTGGGAGTGGTCTTAGAGATTCTTTGGTTGGGCTGTTTACTGTTGGCTTTTTTGTCAGTTTCTTGATTGGGGTGTTGTTTAGTTGACTGTTGGTCTGATGTTAATCTTGGAGTTAATCTAAGTCCAAGACCAAGTCCAAAAACACCAGGGGATTTCTAGAAGCCTGACAAATTAGCCATCAATAGACACATAGACATTAACAACATCTTTAGACTATGCAAAAGAGACAATCTATCAGTCCCAAAGGGAAGCACCCCTCCACCAGCAATCAGAACCCAGTTTAGCATAGATGAACTCCAAGGTTAACATCAGACCAACAGTCAAGTAAGCAATACCCCAATCAAGAAATTGCCAAAGAAGCCAATAATAAACAGCCCAACCAAACAATCTCTAAGAGCACCCCCCACCCACACTGACAGGCAAGCCACTAGAATATAAACTGACAGTAAACAGCACTGATGATGTTACCTAGTTTGGGTAATGAAACTTCTGCAAGAAAACAAGCAAGCTCAGAGCACTAAGCGTCCTAATATATACAGTTGTCTAACTCTATGTAGCTAACTATCTTCTTTTTCAATTTTGTGGCTTAAAAACTTTTTTTTTAAAAAAAGCTACCATTTGATCTTATTCTGGTGTAGAACAAGAGAATGAATCTGTTGGAAATCTATAGATTAAAAAGTAAAAATAGAAATGTACGGGTGTCATTTGAGGAAGTGACTCATTCTTTTCCAATATTGGATTCTCCATCCTTATCTAAAAACATGATTTAGTAATACCATCTAAATTTAATGTATAAGCAAAAGTNCCCGCGTCCCGGCATCTCCTCGCGTCCCAGATCTCGAGTCCAGCGTCCCAAGTCCCGGGTCCCGGTCCCGGGAGAGAGAGTCACCCAAGAAAGGGTCTCCGGACCTCCGGGGACCTCCGAATCTCCCCTCTGCCGTCCTTTCGAGCTCCGCTGCTACGGAGCTACCCGGAGCCACCCGCCATCTTCAGGCATGCGCAGTCAATGTTTCTTCTCATTATACAGTGAAGTCCAAGCATTGGGCTTTCAATTGTCTAAAGAAATTTTATTAATTTGCCATGTTGCCACAAAATTGCTGTGGCTTATTGTAAAGGCCATATTGATTTTTCAGCACATTTGGGACTGTTTTGAGAGAAACCTGGCTTTTCAATCTTGAAAACGCAGCCTTTTAGAGTTGGATCAAGCCATGTTCCTTTCAAAACCCATTGACTGTTTCTGAAAAAATAGACATGATCACCACTAATGCACAAAAAAGGATATCAGACAAAAAAGGTACGGAATTGTGCATACTGACCAAATTAACATTCAAAGTGTAATCCTGAAATCCTCAGAAATTTCAGCCTCACTGCTGCATTAACACCTTTTAAGAACACCAAATGATTTTAGTGAAATTAGTTTTAAGAGGTGTTGTCAGCTTTATTTCAGATAAAAATAGATAGTCAATGAATGTTAATGCCCATTAAATCAGTCTCATCCTGATAATCATTTATAATCTTCATTTCCTTGTTGCATTGTTTATAAAATGAAAGTGAATCTGTTTCAACAGAATTCAGCAATATAATGTGTAACACCACACACTGAAACTTAAAATTGATTTTAGTAGTTGTATCTACAATAAAGAGGGCCTTGATTTTTATCTCAGAAAGTAGCTCGATTACCAGATGAACAAAACAACAACTTCAAGACTATAAATACCTTTATGATAGTCTCCCTGTGAGAAAAACTGCAGTGGTCAGTTAGTTTTACTATTCAGACATAGATCTAATGACTGCATTTGTACAGTATGTTAAGATTGGCTAATTTGACCTCGTTTTAAAGTTTTGTACTTGTTTCGTAAAGTTCAACCCATTTGATTAGTTGATGGCTTACTGCATTGTACAAGCCAATTCAATAATTAAGTCTCTTTATTAACATACAGTACAGATAATCCTCGACTTATGAAAATTGAGCCCAACATTTCTATTGTTGAGACATTTGTTAAGTGAATTTAGCCCCATTTTACAACCTTTCTTGCCACAGTTGTTAAGTGAATCACTGCAGTCGATACATTATTAACCCAGTTGTTAAGTGAATCCGGTTTCCTCATTTACTTTGCTTGTCAGAAGGCTACAAAAGGTGATCACAAGACCTTGGGAGACAGCAACGGTCATAAATATGAACTGGGTGCGAAGCATCTGAATTTTGATTACATGATCATGGGGACGCTGCAAAGGTTGTAATGTAAAAAATGGTCATAAATCACATTTTTCAGTGCCATTATAACTTTGAATAACAACGAACTGTTGTAAGTTGAGGACTATCTGTAGCTACTGTTTGATAACAGCCCTTTCAGATACACAAACAGCTAAAGTTTTGATGTCTGACTTTATAACCCAAAATCATCACCTGGGAATTCCTTATACACTAAAACTGAGGAAGACACTCTCTCGGATTCAAACTCTGTGAAACAAAACATTGTCTTAAGAACAAATTGAACCATAGCATGCCATTTCTATGGATTACTATCTGCTGTAAAAACTTTTTCAGACTTGTCCCAAGTAAAAAAGGATAGGCTCCTTTGCTCCTTATTTCCAAAAAACATCAAGTGGTTATGATAAATAATTACCAGTGTTGATCTTCCCACAGTTTTTAGGCAGACCATGGGTCCCATTGTTTTTTATAACTGAAGTGTTTATTCGGTCTACAATCTCTCTGTCTGCTTAATTTATCTAAAAACTTATTTCCACTCTTTTCTGCTTCTTCATAACATTGCTTCTTCAGGCTGGAATGGTGACCTTGTTTTTCCTCCAACCTCTGATGTATGTTATTTTGTTACCCAACATTTCTTTTAAGGCTAGATCCTAGATTCTCAGTTCTTTTTGCTTTCTGCTTCAGCTCTTTCATCAATATCCCAATCTGACAGTCTGGTAAAAACTTTGATGTACGTCTCAGCTTTGTAGGTTCTGTCTTCCTGTTATCTTGAGACCTGAATAAGAGCTACAAAGTATCTTTGAGAAGATCTCCGGTCTTGCGCAGCAGCCAAGGGATTTCGGGGCTGAATTTCTTCCTGTTAGGGACCCTAAATGGGCCAGAGGCCACCCTGAAGAGGTGACAAAGAAGGAAGGAAGTCCCTCAGACCACGGAGAGATGGCGATCGACCCAATTGGTCCAGGAGAAGCCTTCCAAAAACCAACAGGAGAAAGGCTAGCCTAACTTCAGAGTCTAGCCCAAGCTACAAGCAACCGAAGTCAAAAAGCACTATTTTAAGCTGATTGTAAACTGTACATTTGAATCTGGGTAAGATCATCAATTTTCTCTATCCTACTTATTAACTTTCCTGGGGGGAAAAAATTCCCAAGAAGCAAAAAATCTCCGAACGTGAAGGAGGGGGATTTTTGCCCCACCCTTTTACTAACGGAAGCAGTGAATTAAACCTTTTATGGAGGACCAAAACATACAGAAATGAAATTAAATGAATATAAAACCTAAATTTGGATAAGTTTGGAATTGTTGAATGGTTAAGATTCTCATTTTAAAGGCAATTTTCTATTTTGATAATTTGAAAAATAAACTGGTGCTGACATCTAGTGGTGGATAAAGACTATGACAGCTATGGCTTTTATACAGGACTTGGCAAAATCTGGAAAAAACTAATTTGTGCTTGTGACCTTCAAAGCTATAACAATAGAGAACAGCTGTGACAAAAAAAAGAAAACAATTTGGGTTGCAGACAAAGAGAGGATTATAAACTTCAGGAAACCTTTTTGAACCTTTTTGGATTATAAATATCTACTAAACTGTTGACTCTAAAGCTATTTGCAGAGAAAAGAAAACCTCGATTCTTGATCACTATGGAAAATCAGAGACTTGCCGAAGAACTTATCAAGAAATAATAAATACCTTTCAAGAGGAGACATATGAGATGCTGCAACTAATTCAAACAACAATGACTTCAAACCACAAAGAAATCCAAAATAACTTTGAAAACAAAAAAAAATCCCAAGAAATAACAATAGAGAAGGAGCAAATAAAACAGATAACTGAACACAAATTTGAGGATAGAGACTCAAAGATGGAACTTAACACAACAAAGAAGTATGATTTAACCTAAGTGGGGAAAAAATTACAAGAAATATTGGTTTTGGAAAAGGCAACTTATACTTTAAGACCACAAGACAAATTTGAGGATAAGAAAAAAACTGGTCAAAATGGATGGCAGAGATGTCAGGAACACCACTAGAACTGGAGAGACAAAAAATGATAAGAGATACAGAGAGAAAAAGAAAGAAAAAGATTTTCAACAAACATGAGAGAGCAAATGCCTCTTATAAAGATATTGTACTTGACTTATTTTTATATCTACAGTGATACCTACAAGAATATGGAAAGACTCTTTGATTCAGCAGAATATATTGATTAAAGATATTGGGCAAAAGAAGAAGGCCAAAGTGAAAATTAAGAAAATAGATGATGGGGCTTATCAGAGAGAATATTTAAAAAAGAAACACCTGTTTGAATATGGTTAAAGTAATAGAAAGATTTTGGATAAGAATTTTACTTTAAGAGGGAGGAGTCCCTCAAATAACATAGCTCTCTCTCTTTCTTCTCTTTTCTTATCTTATTTCTTGATATGAGTAATATAAAAGAGTTAGAATGGCTTATATATAAGGACATATTTTAGATATTTAAATGTGATTGATTTTAAGAAAATTACAATGGATTGAAAAAAATGTTTTGAATAAGAGTTAAAAGACCAGATGACTAGATTTATTAACTGGAATATTTAAAGATTAAATATATTCTTAATTATGGTAAAAAAAGAATGGAAATTTTTTGGAAGTGAATATGTATTAGCTTAGGGGAAACCTGGACTTTCAGTAGTATACTATCTTTTTATCCCTCTTTACTCTTGTTCTTTTTTTCTCTTTTTTTAGTCTTATTTATTTCTTAAGTAAGGTAAAACTGATGGGATGGTTTACATGAGAAAAAATAGAATCAAATATCTAAATGTAATTAACTTTGAGAAAATCTTAACCAGTAAGAATGTCTTGAATATTGTGGGAAAAACAAAGATAAACAAGAACTGTAAACGGGATCTATGATGAGGCAACCAGAATGACTAGATAGAAAAGAAATATTATATTGATGTGATTATTATTTGTGGAAATATTAGAAAAAAAATTATATTCAATTGTTATCTATCAAAACAATAAGAATTGTATTAACTTAAGGTTGGCCCAAAAAGAACATTATGGGAAAAATAGGAAATCAAGTAAAGCTATTATGTGGATTATAGATCATAGAAACTAACTGTTGGTGAATGTTTTTTAAATGTAAACCCAGACAACACACTGTTTACCGAATATTAAGATGACCATGTTAAAAAATTAATAAAATATATTATATATATAAAAAAGTATCTTTGAGAAAATAACATTGGCAATGCCCTCCTACACCCTGCTATCTAGCAACTACTGGAAAATTAATGCCTTTTTACAGCCTTGTAAAAGTCCTTCAGTGCCTATTTAAAGCTATTTTCAAGTGATTCTATCACAACCGCAGCTGCTCTAAGTGCCTTAACTACAGGCTTGAGCAAACAAGCTATCACAGTGAGGAAAGTTTTACATAACATTTCTGAGAAACCTAAAATGGTACGAAACCCCACTGATACACTGGAGAATTTTTGTTTTGGTTTTCCACAGAGATGTGTAATTTAATTGTAGATCTTTGCTTTTTTGCTAGATGAATGATCTCACAGCTCAAGCATACTGCTGGATAATTTCTGCAAGTCAGCAGTTCAAAACTATGTAAAGTAATTGAAATTGCTTATCCAAGACATAGCATGAAATATACATAAACATTTCCGTAGAAAAGAAGTGGCTCTAGATAGGTTGAGTTCGGGAAGATGGATTTTCAACTCGGGGTACAAGAAGAAGTACTGCTGGTGTATCTGTTTCTGGGTGATAAAATCACTGGGAATCTGCATTTGGAGCATCTAAATGCATGTAAAGCCCTTCATGGCTTGGGACCGGGTTATCTCCAGAAGCGGTGAATGCTCCAACACTGGAGGTTTTTAAGAAGAGACTGGACAGCCATTTGTCCGAAATGGTATAGCGTTTCCTGCCTGAGCAGGGGGTTGGACTAGATGACCTCCAAGGTCCCTTCCAATTTTACTACTACTACTACTACTACTACTACTACTACTACTACTACTACTACTACTACTACTACTACTACTACTATTATCTGAGGGACTGTCTCTTGTCACATCCACCTGATCCCCTAGATCAGACATGTCAAACTTGTGATGTCATGTGATGTCGCGCAACGTATCGGGACAGTTTTGCCATTGCCAGCAACGGGGTGGGAGCGGCTTCTGGATGATGCGTCCGGCCCACAGGCCAGCAGTTTGACACTCCCGCCCTAGAGCAGGGATGCAAGGAATGATGTGGGTCCCATTCCCTAAGGAGGTACAACTGGCAGGACCCAGGAGAAGGGCCTTCTCCGTGGTGGCTCCCTCCCTTAGGAACATCATCCCTTCAGAAATTAGACTGGCCCCCACTTTGACAAGTGGGGTCTTGCCAGTGGACTGGCAAGAAGGTCTTGCCAGTGGACT
>NW_015392448.1:10167-18219 GCF_001527695.2 Protobothrops mucrosquamatus | reverse complement strand
AAGGGTGTGCAGGCTATTTAATAGCAGGGGACTTTCTCTAAGTCATTCAGTGCACTTCACTTGGAGATATTTGCAGAAGCAGTCTTTTAACATTAAAAAATAGCCAGAAAATAAATTGCAGCAACCAGATAGTAAAATGCAGGAATCTTATAGTCAGATCTTTCAGTTCCCGTTAAAAATATTGCAGCTTTATACTTCAGTTCCTAAAGTTTCCATAGTATTGCCAAAAGCAACATGTTAAATACATTGTAGTCATTTAAAGAAAAGCTGCCAAATCATGGGTGACTGAATAAAGACTTACCTGGGCGGATTAACTGTCTGCCTCAGGGTTATTATGTTCATCCTCCCCATTTCCATGTTCAGAAATATGGAGCAAATTGTCTAGCAAACTATTATAAATAGCTGCTGACTCTCCACTTCCCTGAGATAATACATTTTTAAATATCTGTAAAACTGCACTTGATAATATTGCACAGGTCAAGGGATAGCAAACAATGTGTATTGCCCTATTCAGTACCCATCACTTGCTGGATTTATCTGCCTCCATTTTTGCTGTACCAATCTCTACTGCATCAAGTTGTATTCTTTGATGAACTAGTAAATGAGAACTCTTGGAAGTGGGAAAGGGCACCTGGGAACATCTGTGTCAAATGCCAAATTCCAGAGATCAACCAGAATTCAAAATAGCTCCACTACTTAGGGCAAAAGAAAATTCTCCAGACTAACCAGGAATCTATCTGCCACTACTACCTGTAGTGAGAAGAGGCATATTAACTCCCTTCATCTGTGAAGTGCAAGTGTTAAAAGGAAGAAACGCCACAAATACGATTTACTAGCATTGCCTTCTTTTAATAAAGAGATTTCAACCGTGTAGGAGAAGACACTGCTTCAAAGCAAATATTAACTGCAGACAATTACCAAGATAAATGCTAGGGTATTAGGGGAGAGAGGAAAGGAGGAAGATTCTGGAAAAGATAATCAAACAACGAATCAGTGAACACCTAGAGGCAAAGAAAATCACTACTAAAAGCCAACATGAGTTTGTCAAAAACAGATCATGCCAGACAAACCTTATTGCATTCTTTGACCAAGTGACAAAATTAGTGGACCAGAGTAATGCTGTGGATATAATTTACTTGGACTTCAGTAAGGCATTTGATAAAGTAGATCACAACCTACTACTCGATAAGATAGAAAAATGTGGGTTAGACAGTATCACCACCAGATGGATTCATAGCTGGCTGACCGGCCGCATGTGGTCCTCAATGGAACTGCATCTACATAGAGGGAAGTGTGTAGTGGGGTGCCCCTGGGCTCTGTTCTAGGCCCAGTGCTCTTCAACATCTTCATCAGTGATTTGGGCGAGGGGATAGATGGGGAACTCATCAAATTTGCGGATGACACCAAGCTGGTAGGAATAGCCAACACTCCAGAAGACAGGCTTAAGATACAGGGGGACCTGGACAGACTTGAACACTGGGTGCTATCTAACAAAATGAAATTCAACGGTGAAAAAAGTAAGGTTCTACATTTAGGCAAGAAAAACCAAATGTACAGGTATAGTATAGGGTGTGCCTTGCTCAATAGTAGTAACTGTGAGAGGGATCTTGGAGTCCTAGTGGACAATCACTTAAATATGAGCCAGCAGTGTGCTGCAGCTGCCAAAAAAGCCAACACAGCGCTGGGCTGCATTAACAGAGGGATAGAATCAAGATCATGTGAAGTATTAATACCACTTTACAATGCCTTGGTAAGGCCACACTTGGAATACTGCATCCAGTTTTGGTCACCACGATGTAAAAAAGATGCTGAGACTCTAGAAAGAGTACAGAGAAGAGCAACAAAGATGATTAGGGGACTGGAGGTTAAAACATATGAGGAACGGTTGCTGGAATTGGGTATGTCTAGTTTAATGAAGAGAAGGACGAGGGGGGACATGATAGCAGTGTTCCAATATCTCAGGGGCTGCCACAAAGAAGAGGGAATCAAGCTATTCTCCAAGGCGCCTGAGGGCAGAACAAGAAGCAACAGATGGAAACTAATCAAGGAGAGAAGCAACCTAGAACTAAGGAGAAACTTCCTGACAGTTAGAACAATTAACCAATGGAACAACCTGCCTCCAGAAGCGGTGAATGCTCGAACACTGGAAGTTTTTAAGAGGTCCCTTCTAACTTTATTATTATTATTAAGTATTTTTTTCTGAAATGGGAATCCTCCCCAAAAGGAACTCTGATCTGGAACTTGGAGTTGACAGCATTCCTTCAATTTAAAGCATTTCTTCCAGTATTTTCACTCTGACATCTCTATCATTTTGTTCTTTAGATGCCAAACATTCTCTTTCATGGGTTGTGCACAGATTTCTCACCTGCCAGGAAATCACTTGGATTATTATCCATACAACAAGCCCTCCCAAGTAGTCTAGCGATAGCTTCCACAAAGCTGCTTTTCAATCATCTCCAGCCTCCTTGTTGTAAGCTTTTTTTTTTAGAAGGAAAAGGCTTTTAGGCATTATATCTTTTTCCTCTTTCATTTGCTGCAACTGTATTATCAATAGCAGATCACGTCAGTTCTGCCCTATCTCAGGTTTTGTGAGAGGATGGTCATATATTTAGGGGTGATTCAGGTGATTACATTCCAAAAATAAAAACATTCAGTTTAAGGAAAAGGTCCATACCACTATTTCTATTCTCCTGGAAAGAAGTTTGAGAACAACCCACAACTAGTTTCACAGCTGCTAACTTCCCAGTACAGAAAATGAATGTAAAGTTGAGCTTGACTCCTAGTGGCTTTATTTTGACAACTGTATCAAGATGATTTGCCATTGTCTTCTTCTAGGATGCTTTCTTCCTGGAATTCCCAGCTTCAGAGCTCAAACAAGGCAAGCTAGGAATAATAACATCCTATTTCTAGAGTGGGGAGGGGAGAAGGAAGGAAGACCTTTGGTGCTTTGTACACCATTTGTTCCTTGCAGAAGGGGAAACTGACATTAGCTTGGTATAAGATCCATGGCTGTATAAATCACATTGCACTCATGTCAGAAGCACAAAGGACCTTCTGGGTTGAAAGGATTAGCCAGTGATATCGCTGTTACTCGAGGGACACCCAGTTGAGGACTCCTTTGTGTTGCCAACTGGAACTGAAGCGAATGATGGGAACTCACCCCATCCCATAGCAGCACTCGGGTCTCAAACACAGGCTTGCTGCTTAACAACTCAGTGTCCTAACCACGCAAGCCACTATAGTCCCACTGTATAAATAAACAAATGCTTCAATTTTACACTACTAAGTCAACCCCACATTCAAAGGAAGCATTAGGACATCTGAATTTCAAGAGTGTGGAGATGGTGCAAAGGAAAAGTTTCCTACAATGAGAAAATGGTCCATCATGCTATACAGAGGTGCAGTGTTTTCAACTGAAAATTGACCAGATAGATCAGACATGTCGAACACAAGGCCCACGGGCCAGATGCGGGCCAAGAAGGGCCCAGATTTGGTCCCCTGGGGCTGTCCCAGAAATGGCAAGTGACCGGCCCCTGCTGCTCCAGCCCTGCCTACCCCAACCCGGCTGGGCGCCTTCCCAGTGCATGCACAGGAAGCGGTGAGCGCTCAGGGGCTGGTGGTGTGCAGCAGTAGCTGTGACTCATTTGCCTCAGCCCACCCTGCCCCTCCCAGCCTAACCCCATCACACCCAGCCATACCCCGCTTTGCCAAGCTTCTCCTCGTGCAGCTCTGTTTTGCCAGGCCAGCCTCACCATGCCCAGCCCCGCTTTGCAGGGCTTTTCCTTGTCCAGCTCTGCTTTGCTGGGCCAGCCTCACCATGCCCAGCCCCACTTTGACCCATGCACTTTGCCCTCCTGCACCCACCATGAGCAACCTGGCCAAGGAGAGGGAGCACAGCAGCAGCCTTGAGGAGGAGGTAAGCACAGCTGGGCACCCCCTCGGGGAAGTGCATCTATGCTAGGCAGGGCTGTGGGGTCCTAGTGCCATGGGAGCTCAAGAGCCGGGCTGGGCGCTTGACCTCCGCTGCCCAGGGCTCCGGGCAGTCCGTGCCACCGTCCAGGGGCCCTGTGCACAGCTGAGGCTCAGTGAGGCTCCTCCAGTGGATCATGCCCCGGAGCTTGCCCCGGTCCCACCCACCCCTTCTGCCGGAGACCCTCAGATCTGCCCCAGGCCTGCCCAGGCCTGCACAGGTGTCCCTGACGCAAGTGACATCGAGCTGGCCACACCCACCCAGTAGGCCATGTTCATGACAGCCACGCCCACCCAGCCCCCCAATGGCAACCACAATGCTGATGCGGCCCTCAATGAAATTGAGTTTGACACTCCTGAGATAGATTATCTAGGAAGCACACACACTTTTTCCAAATATTGACACATTTTAAAAAAAAATATCACTGAAATCAGTAAGTGAATCTATGTAAAATACAGACGAGATATTTAATGAAAATTATTCGTCCTCTATTTTAACTCAGAAGTAGTAATAGTAAGTGTACCACAGCTGCCAAGATTAAAATATGAGCAAGTTCTTCTAAGCTTTAGCTTAGTGTCTTTTAAATGAATGCATATTTATGTGTTTACACTGAATGCTTTCTAACCAAATGGGTTGCATTTCAATTAAGGAAAGGAAAGGATCATCAGTCATTCAGCTATTGAAACTTAGCAATCAGTTGGGCTAATTTTCTATTTGGACTGTTTTGAATTAAACATCTACAATAGGACCCAAAGAAGCCTGTCTCCAAGTATCAGCAATGTTTCGTTAGCAAAACAGAATTTTTGCATTTACTCACGTAGATTAATACCTACAAAGGCTAGCTTAGAGTTGAACTTTCTAAACTCTATAAAAGTCTTTAGAAATGCTAGCTGACTGCGAGGTACCATAGGTGATGTTATCTGGGGCATTTTGAATTCTAGCTTGCATTTTCCAGACTGTGACAAAATAGAGTTTACTCTCTTCCTCCCTTCCCAGTGTTCTGCCATCAAAGGGGGAAGTGATTTTTTTGCATGAGGGATGAATTGCTGGTTTGCAAAAAGTGGAGGAAATGAAGCTGAATACTGGGTGAAATTGGGCATGAGAACGCAGGTGGCTCATCCATGTCTGGGCCCTGTTATAAAGCACATTTTGTAGCCTTGCTTTTGAAAACACATTTCAAATGGTACAACCAGGTTGTGTACTAGAACCAGTACTGAGAGCATATTAGCCCAGCTAAGAGGATTTCCAGTTCAAGCCTGCATAGCAACTGATTCTCACCTTAGTATTGTATCCGTTCTGAATCCTGTTGATAAATCTTTCTTTAAAAAGCCTGTTTTAGTGTCAAAATATCTCATATCAGCCCTATTAGATTTTGAATAGGATCTACTTGCCTCTGTGATGTTTTTATTACCTCTAATAACCATTTCCTAGATATCAGGAACCATTTTGAGACTTGTATCATACTTCCATTATTTTTATCACTATATCGTATAGTATTTATTATAAGCCAAACTTAGCAATGAATAAGAGAAATAGGGATATACTTTTTTAAAGTAAATAAAGGTAACATTTCTGATTTTGATATACATGTTTGTACTTTTCATGTAAAAGTAGGAAAAACAATCGTTTCCCATTATGGATAGTCAGCTGAATTTGTATTTTCAAATATTTCTCTCTTGATTTTTTCTGGGGTACATCTTGTATATTAAATGCAATCAATTTTAGTTTAGATCTTGGTTCCAGTTTTTTGTGCAATATCCAGCATGCTACTAAAAAACAAAATTTATTTATTTATTTGTTTGTTTGTTTGTTTAATGACTTTATATAGCTGATCAACTCAAAAGTTTTCTCTGCATGATGATAATACTAAATAAATAGTTATGCAAAAATTAAAACAAACAGCTACTGAGAAGACCAACCACCATCCACATAGCCAGAAATGGATCCTTTCACAAACTTGGAGCTCTAGACAAAGCCAGGTCTTTTGGGCCTTATGAAAGGCCATCAGAATCAAAGCCAATCTGGTCTCTGGAAGGAAAATGTTCCAGAGAGCGTGTCTATGGCAGTGGTGAGATTCAAATATGTGACAACCGGTTCTCTGTGTGGATGCCGCTTCTGGAACTCCATTTTGGGCCTGGACAACACAAAATTAGCTACCGGTTCTGCCAAAGTGGTGCGAACCGGCTGAATCCCACCACTGGTCTATGGCACAAAGGGTCTCAGTTCCTAAAATGTGGGCCTCAGCCCTTCAAAAGTTGTAAAATCTGGTTTATTATTTTTTCATAGCTCTGGTTTTATTTTTATAGCACGCTAAATATGACATGAATGCAGGAGAAGCCAAATGTTTTGTGTCTGAGCAAGAGATATTTGCTTGGTTTCTCTAGAATCACTCAAAAAAAGGAGTAGTATTTCCTGCCAGTATGCATGTTAAATGTGTAAAACAGAATTTTTGGCCATTCACAGTTCATAAGTATCTTTGTATTTAAACTTGTTTCTGATTTTTAAGCTATTGTCAGTTTTATGTTTGCATTATATATGACTATTGCATCCGTACAAAACCAGCTGACATATTAATATTAATATTCAACAGAGTAGAAAATAATTAACTTTCCCACTGTTTTCCAGAATATGTCTGTAACTGAGCCAAACATTCTAAGTGGAAGCATGGTTTTTATATCACATAGTTAGCCAGATGTTCAGACTGGATTTAGCATTTTTATCTATCTGTCGAATCCTTCCCATGGACCTGGGATAGGAAGCTGTGGATGTTTGATGGTGTTATTTTGTTAATTCCACTAGTGTTCAAGTGGTGCTCCAATTGTTTTGGAATTACACCGAAGGCTCCTATTATTATTGGTACTGCCTTTCCTTTCTTTTGCCAGAGACATTCTATTTCTATTTGCAAGTCTTTGTATTTTGTTAACTTCTCCAGTTCATTCTCTTCTGTTCTACTGTCTCTAGGTACTGCCATGACCACTATCCAGATTTTTTTCTTATCAACTTTATTATTATTTTGATTGCCTTATTTTTAATATAAAGATGACATCTGTATGTTATATATATATCTCCTTAGAGAATAAGGTCCTCACTGGGTAAGATAGATGTGGTTAGTGCTGTAAAAGAAAAGAAAAAAATTGGGGAAAGTCCCCTCCTTTCTTCCATTAGAAGCCCAAATATTGCACTTGTAAAATGAGAGTAATGTTATTAAGTGTTTAAAGACTAAACAGGGAAATATTCATCCTGTTATAAATAAAACCAGCTAAAACTAGAAGAGGCTCTACTAAGCAATATTTCACATTGTAGTTAATTATATTCTTTTTTGCTTTATGCAGTGCAAAAATTCTACCAATGAGGATCAAACTGTCTTGATTGTTTAAGTGCAATATTTCCTCCTTTAATGAAATAGTAAGCTGCTAATGTATGATGCTAGTATTACCTAAAGAAAGGCAGTACAAGATAATCTACCATGTTCTGAATTGAAATCTAAACATGCTAGCTTTTGCTGCCATCTGGAACAGGCATGTCAAACTCCCAACGTCACGTGATGTCGCACGATGTATCGTGACTTTTTCCCCATTGCCGGCAATGGGGTGGGCGTGGTTTTGGCATGACGCATTCGGCCCACAGGCCGGCAGTTTGACATGCCTGATCTAGAAGAACATTTAACCTTTGGAATCACCACACCCATTTGCTCTATGTTTTACAATTTATAAATCAAACATACACTGTAATATTAAACAGGTAAGAATCAAACAGCCATAATACTATCAAATTGCCCATTTGAGAATGAATAATACCGGTACAAAGACCTGTGATTAAGGAAGCTGATGCTAATGATGTCACATAGAAAGCCTGAAACAGACTGGACCTTATAACTCAGCTAATTTATTTATTTATTTTATTTATTTGTTTGAATTTTTATCCCGCCCTTCTCCTTACGGACTCAGGGCGGCTGACAGCCTGGTAAAACAGATACAAAGATAAAAATACCCACTTTAAAACCTAATTAAAATGAAATATTTGATGTGGCCTGTGTCAATTTAAAATTATTCTTAAAACCCCACTAAAAATTCCCCTAGGCC
>NW_015392448.1:0-6936 GCF_001527695.2 Protobothrops mucrosquamatus | reverse complement strand
CCATCGGCCACCAGGTCTTCCTCCGGTCGAAAACTGGGCCGGAGCCGAGCCGACTCCACCGCCGGGCCGCTGGGCTGCCGGGCCGCGCCCCTCACCGACCAGGCCGCGACCGGGCCGTCAGGTCTTCCTCTGGCCGAAAACCGGGCCGGAGCCAGGCCGAGTCCACCGCCGGGCCACCGGGCCGCGCCCTTCGCCCGACTAGGTCCTCGTCAGGCCGCGACCGGGCCGAGCTCAGGCCGAGACCGGGGAGACCGAGGAGCTCAGGCCGAGACCGGGGAGACCGGGGAGACCGGTGAGTCATACACCCGACCGCCGGGGAGCCCAGCACCCCGAATCAGGGTCCAGGCAAAGCCTCCGACCCTCCGAGGCTCCCCCATTCCCGCTGCAGGCTCCGCTTCCCTACGGAGCTAACCCCAGTAGGTCCGCCATGCAGTATGGAAAAAACTCAGCAAGCTAAATACAAAACACAGGTGCTTTCAGTGGAAACAGGCCCTTCTTTTCAAGATTTTCCATTTTTCACTTACAGTTAAAGAGCATAACCTGTGATACAAAAATGTTGGTCAATATAGACCTGTACACCTTTTATTTAGTAGCTGGACTCTATTTCATGTTGCCCTAATTTTTTTGATCCAGTCTGTGGCATCTATTTCAATGAGCATTTGCTATATGTCAGTAATTGGTAAATATTTGTTTTCTTTTCTAAATTGATGTCTTCATGCTAAGTTGGTGTTTTGGGGTTTTTTCAACAAATTCTCAGCCTTTCTGTTTTATTTGGTTATTGTTTCTGACGATTGAAAACAATGAAGGTGGAACTGAGAAATCCTTAGAAGATCTATATCTGAATCAGAAACCAGGAAAAGGATTCTAGCTCAGTGGTAAAACCTAGGATTTGTATGCAGAAGTTTCCAGATTCATACACTAGCAAGTACAATTAAAAATATCAAACAGCAAATAATTGGAAATTTTCCTCCTCAGACTGTGGAAGGTCACCCCCAGCCAATTCAGTTAATTCTGATTGAAGGACAAATAGTCTGATCTGATGAAAAGCAGCTTTCAGCGTTCCCATGAACAAGAGAAACCTTGAGAACAAGAAAAACCTTGAATAGATTGTTTGGAAACATTGGAAACACTACTCTAAAGATAATGTTCGGGTAGATTCAAATGTATCAGAAGTTCTTCTGTGGTATGTTGTGTTATACAGTATTATCTGGTTTTGCGTCATAAAACAGTCAGCACCTGCCCTATAAATCAAATATTAATATCTTTATTTGTTTAAAAATACCTTTACCGGGTCTTTTCAAGCTTATTAGCTAAAATAACAATTAAATATTAGCACAAATTGTATGCTTTCTCTTATCTGCATGCAAATTAATGTAGAAATCAAGGCTACAGAACAATTATTTTGTGAACTTCATGCTCTTCACTGATTGAAAGATTACAGGTAGTCCTCAACTTACAATAGTTCATTTAGTGATGGCTCAAAGTTACATCAATGAAAAAAGTGACTGACGTATGGTCATTTTATTACATTTATGACTGTTGCAGCATCCCCATGGTCATATGATCAAAATTAAGACACTGGCTCAGATTTATGATGGTTGTAGTGTCATTGGTCATGTGATCAATTTTTGCAACCTTCTGACAAGCAAAGTCAATGGGAAAGTCAAATTCACTTAACAACCATGTTACTAACTTAACAAATATAGCGATTCATTTAGCAACTGTGGCGAGAAAGGTCATAAAATGGGGCAAAACTCATTTAACAAATGTCTCACTTAGCAACATAAATTTTGGGCTCAATTGTGGTCATAAGTCAAGGACTACTGGTACTGGATTCCCTATTATTATTTTTTAGGTTAGTGCAATAGAAAGCAAATAAGATATTTTCTTGGTATGTTTGAAATGATACATTTAAATGTACAAAGAACACATGGAAGAATCAGAAAGGATGAATAACTGATATTATTTTCCCACTAATAATTTAATAGCATCTTCTAGCATCACCTAAGCACTGTGTGCCAAAGCAACAGTTAAGAGGATAGGTTTTATAATATTTGAAACATAATTACATGATGCTAACAAGGCAATATAAGTCAACTGGGATGGAATGGCCTAAGGAGAGCTTATTCTAGCTTCAAATTTCTGCAGCTATGCATTAAAGATTATAGTATGGTGAGGTATTATAACAGTTCTAGGAAAATCAATAGGAAAATAAGTACATTGATCAATGGAACCAATTTTAATTTTTCATCTGTTTTTACTATTCATTTCCAGATAGAGAGCAGGTATTTTGGTCTGCAGCAGTAAACAAAATTTTATTGAAATGTAAAAAAAAAAAAAAAAGAATTCAAGGGCAGTCAGAAATGCACATGCTTATATTCTCACAAGATATAATCTGCAAAACAGAAGCTGTTCAGTATGTTTTAGATAGTTTGCTTTGGGTTTTAAAATGCATGGTCAAAATTAAGACATACAGAGCTTGTTTACTGTAGTAAAGATGTATCACTTCTGTCAAAAAAATATACAAATGGGATGTTGGCAAGTTCTTGATGAGGACCTGCAAGTCTATATAACTATTTTGTTGGTGATCGGTCTGCTAACGTTTTAAATAAATACAAAAAAAATTGGATCTGTGATAAGCAGTAGCTTTAAATTTGTGAAACATTTGGCTCAGAGTCAGATGACAAAATATGCTTTACTTTTGATCCAGCAACTTGTCCTTGGACATGGAGAAGTATGTGGAGAAAATAGTATGTGGAAAGGCATGAATATTTTTGTAGTCATTTTGGTAATTACAGCAGTAAAAGATGTGACATAAAAGGTAATGTAACACTACAATGGTTTTTCGCACATTAATGTCTTCTGAGGCACTGAGAGAACAAGTGACAAAATGTGTCCTGATAGATAGGATATACATACTTGCTTCAGATATCAGAACAGAAATACACAAAGATGAAACTACATCATGATATCACTGTTCAGGTACCACCACCTTCTTATACTCTCCATTTGATGAAGAAATCTGTCCTTACAACTACATTTGAACTTCACTTTTGGTATAGCAGGTAAGTAAAAAGAATTATCTGAATGGTAAAAGGTAATGTTTGGCCACATGGTGGCAATATGGTATTGTAAATTATTGCAGAGTTAAGAAATCCACCTTTTTCAGAGAGACATTTCATATTCCAAAATGATTAAAAATAATGCTAAAAGTGTGATGAATTTATATAGGTTATGTAAATATCAATTTGAAGTAATGGGCCAATTCTCATTTAAATTTTATGCCAAATTTTATCAGAGAAAATTAAAACAATTACAAGATTAAAGCAAGCCGTTTTATTTCTTTTTTAATAAAATGTCCATAAAACATATTTTTCAACACTGTATAAAAATGTAGCATAATAAAATACTTTTAAAAAACCATGTAAGCAAACATTTTGTTTGTTTTTAAAACATATTTTGTCCTTCATTTCCACTTCATAAATACAACTCTTTTCATTTTACTAACTTCTAAATATTGTGACAAAATTGTCCAATTTTTAAAATTAAATGTAGAGAAAGCTATATACAAAAATATTTAGTAGAAAAATATGGAATTAACATTCATATACTTGAATTGAGAGACTGAAAGCAAATGGCACTGAAATTTTTGTAATTGGTATCACTAATAAAAAATAACATGTCCAATGGATACAGGACTGAACACAGCTGATTTTCAGAAGCAAAAGTTGTACAGGGAGAAGCAAACAGATCCAAATAGTGGAGCCAATAGGATAAAAAATAGAAATGAAATGCTTTAATAACAAGGAAGTGAAAGTAGCCAAATGCACCAACAGTATGCATGACTAATGTGTCGTAGCTTATTAGTACATGGGGACCAAGAAAATAAAAGGCCTGGGAAAACAAAAAATCAATTCTGTATTAACAAAAAGGAACATAATATTGGTACCAGGGAAACCTCCACTGAGATTATAAAACCCTAGTAAGACTACACCTGGAATACTGTAGCCAATTTTGGTCACCATATCACAAAAAAATGTTGAGAGTTTGGAAAAAAATCAGAGATGATCAAAGGCCTGGAGAATAAAACATATGAGGAACGGCTGCAAGACTTGGGTTTCGCTAATCTAAAAAAAAGAAGAAATAGGGGAGACATGATATCAGTATTCCAGTATTTGAGGGGCTGCCACAAAGAATAGGGGGTCAAATTATTCTCCAAAGCACCAGAGGGTAGGACAAGAAACAATAGTTGGAAACTGATCAAAGAGAGAAGCAACCTGGAATTAAGGAGAAACTTCCTGACAGTGGGAACAATCAACCAGTGGAACAGCTTGCCTCCAGAAATTGTGGGCGCTCCATCACTGGAGATTTTCAAGAAGAGACTTGATATTCACCTGTCTGAGATAGCATAGGTTCTCCTGCTTGAGCAGGGGGCTGGACTAGAAGACCTCTGAGGTCCCTTCCAGCTCTATTCTATTCTATAGCTGAGAATAGCCTTCTTCTAGCAGTGACTCTCAAACTTCAGAAAGAGAGAACATTTTTAGCCACAGGGGCCAGCAACGGTTATATAAAAACAACTCTGAAATTGGATGCATTCACCATTATAAGTTCTACTGTGAATGAATGTGTTTCTTGTTATCATTAGATCAAAGTGTTGCTTTAGAAAAGTTAGATCAAAATGTTGGTAGAGGGCAGATTTGCAGTCTCTGCTTGCACTATTGCCAATATGAACTATCCTTTGCTTTCAGAGTTTAGAAATGGATGACATCATTTTTCTCCTGCTCCCAGCCCATCACAAGCAGTGTTTTCCAGCTTAAACCCAAATTGCTGTTTTGCAATCTTAGCTGCTTTAAGCCTTCGGAGTGGATGGTCTGCAGCACTTCATTCTGTTTTAGTAACAGTTCCACCTCTAATTGGCTGAAGTGCTTGGCATGGCCATCTCCTCCAGTTGCTTGTCCCTACCCTGGACAGCCATTTCATCTAGAGTGATAGATTGCTATGTTCTCTGCATTTTTTAAATATAATCTTATGATTGATCCAATGCTGGTTCATTAATTTAATGATCTGTCCTCAGCCCTACAGGTTCTCGATCCACTGAACTCTTACTGGGCACTGGGCACTTCTGGGATTCTACTCCAGCTGGGTGAAGCATGCCCCCTTGCTTTCCCAGCTCCTGCTCACAATACTGCAAGGAAAAGAGGAGAATCCTTAAGTTGCAAGATAAGGGTATTGCTGGTTTGTTTCTACGCACTTGAGCTTTCAGTTCTTCCTTGTTATTAAAGTATTGAGGACACAGAACAACCTGTTTCTTCCTTGTTGCTTTGAGGATTGTAACAGTCTCTCTTACAACCAAATGCAGCCAATGAGAGCTCTGATTGCATCTGCCACTGAAGGGTGTGGGTAAAGTGAACAGATTATAGCCAATGCGAAAACTGTGTTACAGGGAGAAGAGGGGAAGTACTTGTAAAGTGCTTTATTGATATATATTTTAAGTACAGCACAGTACAGGATAAGACAAAGTCTCTATCATAAGGAAATGATAGGGGAAAAACACAAGACTGGGATACGCCTCTGCCATTGTTAGAAGGGAGTGAAAAAGAGCTCAAAGTCACATTGCAGCCTGTAGAAATTGGTATGATGAATACAAATGGCAACCCTCCTGCAATTACACATGAGGGAAAATATTGTCTCAAGGAAATTGGCTACACCTCAGTCATTTCCAAGAGCATTAATTTTCTAATTCATAATAAATGGTTCCAGGGAGGCAGGTTTAGGAATGTTTTAAGTACTTGGGTAAGCTAATATTGATTCGTAGAGAACTTGTGGAAATGAACCTGCTTAAAACCCATTTATCATTTCTGTGTTCCACCCAATTACATTACCTTAGAGACTTGAAGAATTTCTAAACAAGAAAGGGGATCTAGTGAAGGCAGAAGAACAAAAAATAAAAAGGAAAAGAGTGCCACATCAAGAAGGGTATCTCACAGCGCACAAGCATAATTCTTCCTTACCACTCAGATTTAAGCATAAGAATGACTGATTGGGTTAGAATTTGAAACATGAACATTCATTATGCCACAGAACAATGTATATTGGGACTGGGGGGGAGGGGAGGATAAAAACCATTTTTAATTAAAAAAAAGTTAGATATGATTATCTTAATTGACTTTAATAAAGATTATCCTTTGTTGTACAACCAACTCAGAGTGCAATGGTATGTGCTGAAAAGGCCCAGGTTATTCAATGTATCTAATAAGTATGTTTAGAGAATGCAAATTCAGCATTGCAAATTTATTATTTGTCTGTTTTTATTTATTTAATTTATTAAATTGTTATGCTGCCCATCTCTATTCTACAGGTCCTCGATCCATTGAACTCTTACATGTCTCAGTGGGCACCCTTTGGGATTCTACTCAAACTGGGTAACTCTGGGTGATTTACAGGTTAGAAAAAGACTGATGGCAAATGGAAAAATGAGTAAAATATTAAAACTCTGCAAATTAAAATTTTAAAACTATACAAAAAAAAAATCTTCCGGGCTTGATGTTTTGAGGTCTCCATCCTGCTATAATTACCAAATATTGCAGGCATGATTTGCCCCCCTGCCCCCACCCATTTTAATATAGGAAACTAAGCAACTGCCCTGACTGCCTATTTCAGTTGTGTGAATCACTGACCCACTGGTGCTTCAACCAAGGCAGCTTTAGGTCTCCTAAACTGTGTTGCTTGTGCATATCCATCCACGACTTTCTCCTCTTCGGTGTAATATTGTTCAGAATGCCATTCAGCTATTATACTAAAGGAGGGGAGCAAAGATAACAGAATTACACTAGAAATGAGCAGGAAAAGTTTCCTGTTGTTTTGTATGACTCACTCACATCTTTTGTCCTCTGTTCCAAGAGTAGCATTTCTAAAAATTGTCTGGAATAATTCTGA
>NW_015392447.1:13603-19491 GCF_001527695.2 Protobothrops mucrosquamatus | reverse complement strand
AACAAAAAATATTTTACTGTCCGGGTATTTTGCATTGGTTGTGAGTGCTTATTTATTTATTCTCTTTATAATGGATATTTTCAGGTCTGTGAAGAATAAGAAAATAATGTTATTGCTATTATTAATTCGCTGTGAGAGCTGAATTTTCTCTCTGGCAGGCTTTAGTGTGGAGATACTTGGCTGATCAAATATTAAAGGGAGAGAAAAAGATTGGGAAGCCTCCATAGTGGATTTGTTTCCCTGGTTCTGGTTTTCATTTGGCAGAAATTAAACTGATAATCAAATGAACGAACTGCAATATGTAAGATGGACCCTGTGGTTGAGCTTTTTAGTCTTTTTCTTACTGTCTTGAGTTGTCCTTTTCAGTCGCTTTTCTAATCACAAGAAGACGTATATAAGCCACTAATTTTTCCTCTCTCCCTTTGGTTGCAACTCATTTTAACTTACAGCTGAGCTTATTCTAGCTTTGGAATGGGGGAGAGAGAGAAAAAAATGTTGACTGGACAAAGCCAGTGGTAGGATTCAAATATGTGAACAACCGATTCTATGTGTGGATGCCGCTTCCAGAAGTCCATTCTGGGCCTGGGCAACAAAAAGTTAGCTACCGGTTCTGCCGAACTGGTGCGAACCAGCTGAATCCCACCACTGGACAAATTTGATAAGGAAATATATTAAAGTATAATAAATTATTTAATCCAACTCATAGTTTGTTTCCCTGCTTATTTATTGCATCTCTCCCTTCTTTCTCTAGTACTTCTACTACAGATGTTTAAATGCATTTGAACAGTTGTAAATCTGAATCTTTTTCTGCATTTGTTGAAGGACATGGGCTTTAAGCCCAAGATTGAAAACCTGACACTCGTGATTTTGAGGCCTGAAATAGCTAAAAATTATTATGAAGTTGTAAGCCTTAAAAGACCAAATGGACCATTAAACCAGGTTGTGGAGGTTCTTTCATAATTGAGCATTAAAGAATTGAAAAAATGAGAATATGCTTGTATGAAATTCATCAAGCTTTTCATAAAATAGCAAATGTAAATGTCTACTTTTTCTGAAGTGTGTGTGTGTGTATATATATATATATATATATATATATATATATATATATATATATATATATATATATATATGTTTTCTGAGGTTTTCGCGGGTGTTTGTATGTAGGTCTTTAGTTATTCGGGTTTTCTCCCGCGTAGAATTAAAAGTACCTTGGCGACGTTTCGACGAAGTCACATTCGTCATCTTCAGGCTGGTGTCTTCAGCTTCGTNTTGGCTTTTGTGTTTTTTATTGTATCTGGATACAAAAGATTTCAGTATATTTTTGTTCCCAAATCTTTGGTTAGTGACAAAGACGGACAGCCAATTAGTGAGCTCACTGAATGAAGTTTTGTTATAAAACAAGCTCTCTTTCTAATGCTCCTAATTTTCAAGAAAAAAATCTTGGTGTCAAGTTGACAGCTGTAGAAGCTGAACTGTTTAAAAATTCTGTAGTGCAATGATAGATGTCCACATTATATGCCAGTGTGCTGTAATCAAACCTTGGCATAAGATTGATGATGAAAAGCAGTCTTGACCGAAGATTTTTTAGAAGACCCTTTAAACTGTTCGATTATAGCTTCCATATCCTCCAGACAGCACAATGAGGATGAAAAGTGTTGGAAATAGTAGTCTAAATAGAAATTTGGAGACTTAGATGTAAACATTGGGTGGCTTGAGGAAAGTTTTCTTCTGTTCTATATTTTGGAGACGTTTTCACATGTCCTCCATGGTTATATATCACTCCTTGAGGATACCAGATTGAGGAAAAGTGTCCTAATTTTTAGGAACAAGAATGAAGATGGTAAATGGTGCAGATAAAAAAATTCTAAGTTTTATTGGCTAAAGAATTTAGCCTTGTGGTCTAGATCAGGGCTTTTCAACCTTTTCACCCATTGTACCACTTTTAGGATACGGCAATAGCCGAGTACCACTAGTCACCTAGCAAGGTGTCAAAAACTTGATGACCCCCCCCAAAAGGAAAAAAGTGATGAAGTACAGGTAGTCCTCGACTTACAACATAGTATAAAACTAGACCAGGGGTAGGCAACCTTGGCTCTTTTATAACTCATGGACTTCAATTCCTGCTGGCTCAGGAATTTTGGGAGTTGAAGTCCACGAGTCATAAAAGAGCCAAGATTGCCTACCTCTGAACTAGACAATATGTGCAATGACAACAAAAAGGAATAGTGGCAAAGGAAGATAGTTTATGAAAATAAGAAATTTGAAAGCCCCAGACAGTGTTTCCTTTAAGTGGACGCAAATATAAATGTGTTCATATAAATTAATTTTAGTTGCCAAAGTTGTACAGTAATTGAGGTATTGGAATAGAACTGGAGAAACTCAATTTCAGATCTACCTTTTGCCAGGGAAACATCTCTTGATGAGGGCCTCTTTCTGTTTCTCTCAGGTAACCTACCTCAAAAAGCTGTTGTGGGGATAAAGTGGAGATCCTCTTGTAAGCTGTCTTGATCTCTTGAAATAAAGGCAGGATATAAAGCTAACAAAAATAAATAAATGGCTCAAGTTCTCCATAAGAAAGCTGAAATCTGCTTCTGTAAAATCGTCCAAGATTCCTAAGACTTATTGTTTGAAATGACTATTGCTATGAATTACTTGTAAGCTTCTCTGCTAATTCTGAAAAATGTATGAAACTGCTGGTTAATTTAATAAAAGAAAGTAGAAATTGGTTTTGTAAAGTGTGTGCAGAATATTGTTTTGGGTTTTCATGTTTCTTCATGCTCCATTTTATTCGGATTGTTAATATGTGGAATAAGATTTAGATTCTTAAAGGCTTGCCAAAAGCAAGAATATTTTTTCTAGTTTAAAAACTGGGAATAGTCTAAAAATAACTGACATGGAGAAAAGATTTAGTTTGTTTTCAACAATTATTTACATGCTATAGTATTGCCAAGGCGATATCAAATGAAAATTGAAAAGGAAAATAAATACATCAAAATAATAAAAATATTTAAAATTTAAAAACATGCTAATTGTTTTAATAAGCTTAATAAGAAATTTACTTCTTAGCTCCTGTTGCAAAAGAGCCTGGATGGAATGACTTGGTAGAGATGTATTACTGTGTATCATCAGTATATTGATGATATTTATCAGTGTATTAAGGGATGAGCTCACCCAGTGTTTTCATGAAGATAAGAGCAGCAGAGAGAGAGAGTAGAACCCTGTGGGACCCCACAATGCAATGGTTTATGGCCCTGCCTCTCTCCCCAGAAATACTGGTGTTATATGTATCTGTGTTGGAGCCTTCAGAAGATGCCCTATTGAAAGTCAAATCATAAGATGAAAACAGGGAATCTGTAGAAAGCTTGACCTAAGCAATGTAAGGTTTTATACTGTATAGTGAACACCTTAAATTGGATGTGGGTATGCAGCTTGCAAACAGGCTACCACATAAAATACATTGTCTGCGACACTAAATAAACCTTATATCTGATAGCAAGTTATATACACTGTGCTGTAATTGGGACCAATTTTTATCAAATTCCCCCCCCAGTAGTTTTTAATTGTTTCTCATTGTATTGAATTGTTTTAACAATTTGAAACAACAATAGCATCACCTAAGCTTTTAAAAGAGCCAATATTAGCTCCGTCCCAGCTAAGCAGTAGGACCGTGCGGCAAGTGCCCGGTCCACCGCCCATGAGATCAGAGCTTCAAGGTAATCGTCAGGAGGGGTGCCTGCAGGGTCAACCCACCTGAGCCCTGCCACCATAGGGGTAAAGATGGCCTCTGGACCTTGACCCGTCCCGGGAGGTGGGGTCCTGTAGGGACCATACCCCCTGGGTAGAGGTCGAAGGCCCCAGAGGGAGGTCAAAGTCCGGGGTCCCTGCCTGTTCTGTTTCTGCCCTGGCCTGCCTCTGCGCTCTGGAGAACTCCTTTTCCAGCACCTGGTGTCTCGTGCTCGCCTGTTTCTCCACCAATTTTGAGGGTTTCCTGGAAATGGCCTTCGTCTTGGCCTTGATCCTGCCTGCCACCTCCTGTCTGGAGGATTTGTGCCTTTCCTGGCCAGAGGATGGGGATGCAGTGGTCGTAGGTCCACCATCCTTCTCTGTAAGATTATCTTCTAGTTCAGTGATGGCGAACCTTTTAGAGACTGAGTGCCCAAACTGCAACCCAAAACCCACTTACGCATCGTCAAGTGCCAGGTGGGTGTGGCCCATTGGCTGGGTGTTGCCAATTGGGTGGGCATGGCCAATTGGGTGGGTGTGGCTGCGGTGGTAAAGGCAGACTGGGTGGGACTAAAAAGTTTCTATCAATCAATTCCAACTTTGCAAGATCTTTTTTTTTTCCCGCGAGAAGTTGAAATTGACTGATTGAATCTTTTTTTTTTTTTTTGCACATGGCAGTGGAGGCCTAAAGCGAAAAGGTTTTATAAAACCCAGCTGAAAGCCTAGGACTGGGGCAATGGCGCGCGTGCCCACAGAGAAGGTTCTGAATGCCGCCTCTGGCACCCGTGCCATAGGTTCACCACCACTGTTCTAGTTTCTAATGTCCTCTGCGTTGTTCTCATG
The DNA here is from genome assembly GCF_001527695.2 of Protobothrops mucrosquamatus. Taxonomy (NCBI): domain Eukaryota; kingdom Metazoa; phylum Chordata; class Lepidosauria; order Squamata; family Viperidae; genus Protobothrops; species Protobothrops mucrosquamatus. Next base: position 14,925 of record NW_015392447.1, on the reverse strand, counting down.
TGTGATTTGTTACCATATCCAATTCAGTGGCAGTTTTGAAACCTGAAAAATGTGCAGTTTTTATTCTTTTATCTAATATTTAGCTCTTCTTAACCAATTCTTTCATAAGGCAATTAGACACTTTCAGCTGAACTACACTGCTTCAAAATTTGGTTTCAATAATTACTTTGAATATGCAAGTTCACTCCTGCTAGAAATGAGGGAATGACTAAATTAGCTCTATGCATCTGTGCCTTATTATGTAACATTTCTGTCATCCACTCTTTTCCCAAAAAAAGATTTAACTGCTTTCAATCTCAGCAAGTTTTATTCTGTGTTCATGCTTAGTGAAATTTCTCTTTTCAACACCTATTCAAATAATCACTGAAAAAGTAGTCCCATGTGTGAGCAAGGTCCTTTTTCACAAAAGCATGGCTATAAAATTGGGGTATCTGAATACTGTAGAGCAGGCATGTCAAACTTGAGATGTCATGTGACATCGCATAACATATTGGGACTTTTTTCCCATTGCCGGCAATGGGGTGGGCGCGGTTTCAGCATGATGCATCCGGCCTGTGGGCCAGCTTGTCTGACATGCCTGCTTAGTATAACTAGTCCTTATGGCTTCTGGAATAAGATTAAGTGTAACTTTGTAGTTATAAAAAAAAATAATTAAAATGATTAAAATATTGCTGGCTATCAAGCCTTGATTGGAAAACAGAAATAATACCGCTATTTCTTAAAATGAGAAAAGTAGAATAGAAAAGAATATACTATACGTTTCTTTATAAACATATTTTAATAGCAATATTATGTTTACCATTAAACATGGATTACATAGAATAAGTTCACATGTTACATTAAGGTAGGGTGCTCAGCTAATTGTAATTGATTTTTATGCTACAGGTTATTGGTTTTTAATTGATTTGATTCTGCTTTTGTTTTAATTGTACTTTGTTTATTAAAACTATACCTTGAATATTATTTTTAGTGAAAAAATAAGGCAGAATATTAATATATGAACATGAATTATTTATATGTTCTTTTTGCATAGAGGATAGTGCAAAAGTAATGCCTATCCCCATAAATAATAACAAAAATCATTAATATCATTGACTTTTCAATGCCTATTTTAATGAGTAATAACAAAAAATATTTTACTGTCCGGGTATTTTGCATTGGTTGTGAGTGCTTATTTATTTATTCTCTTTATAATGGATATTTTCAGGTCTGTGAAGAATAAGAAAATAATGTTATTGCTATTATTAATTCGCTGTGAGAGCTGAATTTTCTCTCTGGCAGGCTTTAGTGTGGAGATACTTGGCTGATCAAATATTAAAGGG
>NW_015392447.1:10307-12507 GCF_001527695.2 Protobothrops mucrosquamatus | reverse complement strand
TATGTAGGTCTTTAGTTATTCGGGTTTTCTCCCGCGTAGAATTAAAAGTACCTTGGCGACGTTTCGACGAAGTCACATTCGTCATCTTCAGGCTGGTGTCTTCAGCTTCGTGCTTCTAAGAGTGGTGTGTGATCGCAGCTGTTTCTTAGAAGCACGAAGCTGAAGACACCAGCCTGAAGATGACGAATGTGACTTCGTCGAAACGTTGCCAAGGTACTTTTAATTCTACGCGGGAGAAAACCCGAATAACTAAAGACCTACATATATATATATATATATATATATATGCATGCACATTGTTACATACCCAGTCTTTGAGTAGATCATGAGCTTTTCAAAACTCTTTTATTCTAGTTGCCTCCCAAATATATTCACAGTTTAATAAGAATTACAATCAACATTTTTTTGTAATTTTTCAAGAACCAATAGGATTTCAGCTTTCAAAATCCCCGCCTTTGGATCAGTGGTTGTCTTTAAATCCATCCTTCCTCATAGAGTGGTTGATAGAGGAGGGAGGAGAATCACTTATATGGTTCTTATTTTCACACAAAGGCCAGGAAAATATAAATGTATTATAAATAACTAGACAAGATTTGACAGAAATAAATCAGTTGTATTATATATATGGTTGTGGAAGTTTGTTTTTAGCGTACTTTGTTAATTTGAAATCTCAAACCTACGAATAAATGAAAAGTTTTCTGACTTAGTAACCCCGAGTGAATAATCTCTACATATTACAATTGCCTCAGAAATACTGCATATAGACTGTGGACAAGGTCAGTAAAGGCTAGCTCTGTACATTCTGTTCAGAAGAAGTTAAGTCCAGTGCCAGAAGCACGTGAAATCAGTGGCAAAACATTAAACTGTACAACTTATGGAATTATGTTAGTGCCATAAATCTTTTGTTGAAGAATACGGAATGTACAAATGCTATTAGTTTTTGTCTAAGATAAGATAATATTATAAAACCCAGATCCTCAAATGTTAAACTTTAATTCTAATCAGCACAATGAAAATGGGACATTAAACATATTTGATTTTGAAAATGCATAAGACAGTTTTAAACTGTTATATGTAAAATATTTTGTTTTAGTCTGCAGCATAACAATGAGACAAAAAATAGTATTGTATAATACTTTACGCAGTTTGTGTTTATACTTTAGTAATCCATACAACTAACTAAGAAAGATTGGGTTGGATTGTAATTGAAATTATACCATGAGTATACCATGAGTAAGTAAAAAATAATTCCAACAGTGTAGGGAAAATGTATTTTATTGCCAAAGTTAAAATGTTTACTTATAAACTTCAGAAAAGCAATTGTAGAAGAAAAATGGTTAAAGAAGGAAAAATTAATCAGATCATTTTGCAGAGAAATTGTGCCAGAGATTTTGGCGGTACTCAATTCTCTGTAAATGGTGAAGATGTGTTCAAATTGGACTCCTGATAATTTCATGGATACATCCATGCAACTTTGTGAGAATAGTATGGCAATGGTTTGTCATTCCCTTATAGAACTTTTTTTTAAAAAAACTGCATCTAGCCTAGTGGTGGGATTCAAATATGTGAACAACCGGTTCTCTGTGTGGATGCCACTTCCGGAAGTCCATTCTAGGCTGGGCAACAAAAAATTAGCTACCGGTTCTGCCGAAGTGGTGCGAACCAACTGAATCCCACCACTGATCTAGCTTAAAGCCAGCAATTTTTTGGTGGTCTCACATGCAGAGATTAATCAGACGTAATCAACTTTAGTTTCTAAGCTGATATAAGCTTAACTTCATGCTATTATCTGCTGAATCGAATTGCATGAGTAACTCTGGTATGAAAGTGTAATAAAAATTCTATTAATCTAGTCTAGTGTAGTCTAGTGTAGTCTAGAGACTTTTTTGCTTCTAAAATCCACCATATTCTTTTTCATTGTTCAATTCTACCATTGGCTCCCTCAGGTTAAAACTCTCACGTCCTCTTTTTCTTGTTGTCTGATTATGGAATCATCAGAGTGTATAAGCAATACACTTATTGTGGGAAAAATTAATGTTTTAGTGTTACTGTGTCAAATATAGATATTATTTAAAGGAAATACTGCAAAGAGCAGGTAACAGGAAAATTGGAATTCCAGCCAGAAAATGACACTGTTTTGTGGTTGTGGTCAGCAGAAGTCCACAAGAAATATGCACTAAGAAGGAACTATTTCTGTTAG
>NW_015392447.1:0-10027 GCF_001527695.2 Protobothrops mucrosquamatus | reverse complement strand
ATACTTAGAAGCCAATGTACACCACATGGAACAAATCTCTTCCTTATCTAAACACTGAGGGCAAGGATTTTCTCATGCAAGAAAAATTGACCTCACAAGATTGATCTTTTGGATACATTTTCTGAAGTGAATAGTTCTCAGCAAGGTAGGGATATTTTTGTATTGTGATAGTCATATTATAAAAGGCAGAATACAAAGACGTGCATGCATAGAAAGCATGCTTCTAAACAAAATATACATGAGTAGCAAAATCAGTAAAATCATATTTTACCGTATGTATACATATGTTTTTCATACAGCCCACCTATTTGATGCCTGGTAAGAAGGAATACTTGTTCTCACAACTCATGTCATTTCATTTAATATACTTGTTATTATTTATGATTATTTAATGTGACTATTACTCTCCTGAGTTACTATACTACAAAAAAGTAGGCTTCCTGGAGCATCTGCCATGTCTGCTTCTTGTATTTGGCCTACCTTGAAAGGACTGAGAAGATGTGCAGTTGAATGGAAGTGAAGGGGGTGGGGGAGACAAAATGCGGATTTTTTTAAATTTCAGCTTATTATTTGCTCCTCACTTTTCAAATAAAAACTAATTTGGAGATAGAGTTAGTATGGAACAAAACATCCTTTTGGCATTTTCCCCAGCTACTACAACATTCATTCTCACAACAACATTAAAAAAAAGCCTTACAACTTAAACCATTTGCAGCAACAAAAGAGTAATACAAAGAAATAGTTGATATGAGAGATGCTATAGAACAGGGATCCCCAATCCCGGGTACGTGGACCAGTACTGGGCTGCAGCATATCAGCAACCGGTCCGCACAAACAAGCAAAGCCCCATCCACGGGATGCAGGCAGCACACAAAACCACACACACCCTCCGGTCCGCAGAACAACCTCTCTCCATGGAACCCGTCCCTGGTGCCCAAAAGGTTGGGGACCTCCGCTATAGAAGACAGTGAAGTTGTCACATGTGGGAATTTCTCCACTTTAAGCAGGTAGTAGCACCTGGCCAACCTTGTCTAGGATTGGAAGTCCTGGTCAGTACCTAGATGGAAAGCTGCTTGAGAATTCCAGGGATATGGACTAGGCAGTACAAAACACTTCTGTACTGTTGCCAAAACCTTTTTATAGATCTATTCACTAGGAGTTAAGCTTGATTCAAAGGAATCATTTATAAAGCACAGCAGATTCTTACAAAAGCTTTTTAAAAATTTGGTGATTCATATCAAGCTGGAAAACTGCAAATATGCTTTGTCTACTTTCTATTGATCTGAAATAGAGTTCTAGCAATTCTTTGAACATAAATTGACTAGATTTTTTGTTCTAATGAAAGGAATCCTACAGGGCAACTGTATATATACATAAGCTCCCTCTTCAGACTAGTGCCAGTTATGTATTATCTATCAATGTGGCAGACATAACAGGCAGACTTTGTTTTCATTATTAAATGTTTGCTGACATAGTTGGAAGATATCAGGCAAAAACCAAAAACCCGTTACCTTTCAGTGGGAATATCATTTAGAATCTCTGCAGTAGACCCTAAGGTCCATGTTTTCATGCTTTTTTAAAGGCTGCTAAAGAGGTGGGGGTGGGGATCCATATAAATCTCTAGCAGGATATTGTTTCAGAGGGCTAATTCCACAATAGAGAAAACCTACTTCCTGGGGCCCTATTAGATGGTATTGCTTCATTGACAGGACCCAGCGTGAGCTAACTGTATCATACTGTATAGGACGGGCAGAAATGATAGGAGACAAATGGACCCTCAAGTATTTAACCTTAATGTCATGTAGTGTTTTAAAGGACAATGAGCAAGCCATAAACTGTCGAACAGATGAAATCAGCAAAACTTTATTTGCTGTAGAGGGAAGTCTGGCAGGTACTCATCTTACTTATAATCCTAAAATATAGATGATTATATGTAAAAGCAAGATTTGATGTACTCCCATCTATAGTGTTATCAGGCAAGTTTGGGTTCAGCTCCAATGAATCAGGATCCATAGTGAACGTTAAGCATATCTTATATTGTACCTTTTATAGCAAGCCCTATGTTAAGCATATTTATACCTCTTTCCCCGCACTTCCCAGATCACTTGGAGCAATGCTACACTTTTTTTTATTCCTGTCAAATGGGAAACATTACACATTACACTGCCTCTTGACTTTACTTGTGCATTTCGGGATATGTCATGACAAAAAAGGACTGTATATTTGTGTTATAGCTATTAGAATATTATCATCATATAGGAGTAAAGTCTTCTGTTATAGTGCCCCATTTCAAATTTCCATTCCTTTTATTTATAATAATAATAATCATTATGTATTATAGTATAATATAAGCTTTTTGTTATTGGTAATAGAAGGTGAGTGGTAAGAAAGGGAGAGTTTTAAATTCATAAATCTATTAAAAATACACAGAACTTTGAAGCTGCAGTCCTGTGCATATTTACAAGGGAGTAAGACCCATGCAACACAATATCACTTTATGTCTAAGTAAATATACATAGTATGCATTGTGGAACTCTTTCCTCATTAAATGTTTAATTTTCTTTTCTCGTTTGTTTTGCCCTTCATTTTCAAGCAATGCTGATGAAAGAGTAAGCAAGTTCTTTGCACCTGGGCAGTTCTTTCAGCATCTGGCAGACACTGATTTTTAAATTTGTTTTCTAGGTTCAATTTTAAAAGAAAATTAGAAGCAGCAAATGGGTGGAAATGTACTTGTAGCCACAATGAACACACAGGGTTTTTTTTTTACATTCAGTAAATAAACAGCTTGATTAATCATTAATGCATCTGATAACACTATATTCCACAATACTGTGGAATTTCCTCCATATATTTTAAATCCAATAATAATTCGGGGACAGATGCTAAAACCTCCCCATAGGACTTTGTTTACTGATATGCCAAGTCACCCTGGTCCTGTAAGGTCTCCTCACCATGCGTCTGTGCTGTACATATATAGGCAGCTTCTGCTAATGCTCTTCTCAAAATCTTACCTATTTTTCACCTCTAAAGTGATGATTTGGCACCAACATATGGATTTAACAGTTGAAAGGAAAATGAGAACAGGTTCACAATATTCTGCAATGAAATAATATAATGCTCTAAAGCAGCAGTCCCCAACCTTTATGGCTTGGCCCAGCAGGTGGGGGGGGGAAGAGGGGAACTGACAAATGCAAGCTTACGTGGCCACTTCCGAACCAGACACGGCCCAGTAGTTGGCCGCGGCCTGGAGGTTGGGGACCCTTGCTCTAAAGTCAAGTCTTAGTATCCCCATAGAAAAATTAGTATTATAAACTAGATTAATATGACATTCCACTTTCAAGAGATAACAAGAATTTCTATGTTCAAATAAAGATTTGTCTTTTTAATTGTTATATGAGATATTGGATTTTTAAATATCAGTAGACTTGTGAACTAAAGGTGTAGAATCCCTTTCCTGATTCATTTTTTTTCTTTTTCTGTACAGTCATTACCCGCTGGCCTCCTAATAATAGTTTTTATTCTTTTTCAGTCCGTCTCATATATATATTGGAGCCAAGTTGGAAGACAGATAGATGATAGATGGATGATAGATAGATAGATAGATAGATAGATAGATAGATAGATAGATAGATAGATAGACAGACAGACAGACAGACAGACAGACAGACAGACAGACAGACAGATAGACAGACTCAGATACATTCAAATACATACATACGTTGGGAATAGAATAATCATGTTCACTCATTGTGTTAAACCTATTTAAATCATAGTTTGTAAAATAAATCAAGTATACTAAACCAAATAAATCACATTATGGATTGCCAATGCATTTAGTTACCTAATTTAATTTAGATGCTCCTCTCCCCTGGAAAATCTGATTTTATTTTGTAGGCTTTAAGTTATTGTTACTCAGTCCCCCATTCTGAAAGGTAACTGATAATTTGATATGCACTGCAGCGGCAATACAAAACACAGTTTTATGATTGTTTTCATTCATTCCAGTTTTGTGTGTCTGTGTATATCACATAAATGAATTAAAGCTGGTGAGAGACAAAAGTATAATTTCCACAAATGGAAAATTCAGTGGAAGCTGTAGGAATATAATTTAATAAACACAGTCTCTTAACAGTATTAGTGGCCTTATGTTTTTCCCAAAGTTGTTTAATTCCTTATTAAGTCCCTATTTGTGATACGTGGGAAACCACTCCGGTTCAATGGTTTTGCTTTTTCATTTTAGACATATAGAGATGACTCTAATAATAGCTATTTCTCCATTTTGTAATAAATTGTATCATGTATGTACATACAAATTTATATACCATAGGGTTTCTGTGGAAGAGCTTTGATATAATAGATAGTGAGATGGATAGCATATAAATTTAACAAATAAAGGCTTCCCATTTGGCTTCTTTCAACAATATTATATACTCTTTTCTCATCTTTGTTATTTAGTAGAAACATGACTACTCATAGGAAAGATTATTTAAGTTTTTACTTTCATGATTAACCTACAAAGGGCAATAAGATATACATTTGGAGCAATTTTATTTTTCAAAATCTTTGATTCAGTAGGAAATTTATCAGTGGTAGGTGTTCTATGAGACCATCACACTTTATACATAATCAACAGCCATGGTCACATATGATGTAAGCCACAGTAATGGTTGATATAAACATGTTCCAAATAATCAAATTGTAGTTGTCTCCTGTCTCTAAACCACACGGTTTCAAAACCTTGTCTATCAGGTTTAGTAAGTGTGTTGTGTGCTAACTATAAGAATAAGATAGGCAGGACAGGACTAGGGAAAACCATTATGTCAATTTAGTTCAAGTGTCTTCCAAAGCCCTTTAAGAGAATGGCTAAGGATAAGAAAATTGAGAGAAGAAACCTAGAATTTAACTAATAGACCATGAACCTATGTGTAGAATTTAACTTTAGGTTCACTCTTTTCTGGAATAAAAAGACTAATTTTGCTGAGTCATGTCCATAAGCCTTCTGATGAATTGCTGAATAAAGGATTAAATGTCCAGATAGCCAAGTTTTCAGCTATGACTGGTGTGAAGCCTATATATATATATCTAACCAAGCAGAGTTAGCGGCAGTTGGATGCAAGCAGTGCATTTATGACACATTCACATTTACTGTGTGTCTTAGCTTGACATCCAAATGAAACATTTATTTTATTTATTTATAAAATGTATTGGCTGCCTATTTTACCACAGGGTAACTCTGGGTGGCTTATAATAATAAAATAAGTTAATACAAGCCAAACACTACAATCCAATTAAAGATGGGGAGGTCGGGACCAGGATGGGAGGGAGGTGAAAAGTATTCTTGACTGGGTAATAAGTAAATCTAGGGAAGGGCATATTTAATATTTTATAGAATAATCCTCTTTTTTCTTTTATTATTACATTTTGTTCAGCTCGACCTTACCAAACGAATAGAAGATCAGGGCCCATTAGATGTGATCATACATAAACTGACAGATGTCCTAATTGAAGCTGACCAAAATGACAGCCAGTCATTGGAGTTGGTTCACAGGTTCCAGGTGAGTAGTATTTATTATATGCAATTATCAGCTGCATTACCTCTTCAATCCCTCTGCAAACAATTCTTTTAGGCCACAGTTGAGAATTGCCTACAAATATTTGCTGTAAAGAAACAGAATATGGAACATGTTTTTGGCCATAACAGTGAAGGAACTATCATAGCTTAATCTTCCTCTCCTGACAAACTTCATGTGGCCCTAGGTTAAAAAACACATCTCTCGAAAACAATGAAAAAGTATGACATGAATAAAAAACATGCAAAGAGGTGCAAATCACACACTGAAAACTACTGCGTTCCTGTCTGCAGTATAATTTTGAATATGGTAGCATTGTTGCATAGAGGAAATGCCTTGGTCAAACAATTTTGTTCAAGTTTCAGATGGGGAATGTATTCTCTCCAAGCAAAAATACATATTAAGTTCAATAAAAGCATACTACCAAAATCCATCTATTTCTGTAAGTTATAATATTATGTTATTATTATCCGTGGCTAATATCTGGCAACATGCATAATCTGAAAGACATCTCAATGTAAGGAAAATGTTGCTGTCTGAAGAGGCACAATGCTGGCAGTGGCCAGGAGAACCTTTTGTCAGTTCAGGTATATTCATCAACACCCAAAATTGATCTTAGTGAACTTAGACAGGTCAAAGATGTGACTACTTAGATATTTAAGGAGTTAGACACTCAGTGCATTATCAAACACTACTTTGTATCGGTTGAATTGGTTATCAATTCAGATTGCTTGTGTTAGTCTTAAATTTATAAATAATTTGGAACCTATTATCTTAATATCCACATTCATTTCTATGACATTGCAGATACATTAATTTCTTTTTCAGTATCTGCTAATAAAATCTATTACACAAGGAACAAAATTGTCTTGACCCAACATTTATGGAATTCAATTGCAGTTGATTTATCTCCTTACATAAGCAATTTTAAAAAGGTCTTCAACACTCCTTGCTTCATTGCTGTCATTCCTTAAGGGTTTATATGGCATGTGTGAGTCATAGAATTTTTATCTCATAATTTCTGATATATCCAACATATCTTATCTCATTCTTCTTGTATGGACTTTAGTCCTTGGCTCAGAAACGTTAGGGTGATATTGTGAGAGCTTGGCTGTAAAACTGTCTTGAATAAATAAGATATAAAATGAGTAGTTCTTCCCTTAAAACTAACAAATAATAATCATGAAGTTATACTGTCTATGCAAAAGAAAAATTAACTAGGCCAGGCAATTAAAAATATGAGTTACTTATCTTTAAACACAAAATGCACATATGACTAATTTCTTGCATTTCTTTTAAGAGGCACAGTTTGTACAAATAATGTATGACCTAGATCAGGGGTAGGCAACCTTGGCTCTTTTATGACTCGTGGACTTCAACTCCCAGAATTCCTGAGCCAGCATGCTGGCTCAGGAATTCTGGGAGTTGAAGTCCACGAGTCATAAAAGAGCCAAGGTTGCCTACCACCGACTTAGATTGAATGCTGTGGCAAATTTTGTTCTGTGTTACTGACACTTCTTCTTTTTTCTTTTTGGACCATATTGTGGAGACACACTTCAAGGTGAAATGTACTTAAATGAAGAACTATTCCAAGTAATATCCACAATTGTAATATTTTAGGAATAGTCAGTAAAATAGTTATTCATAGATGTTCTGGTTTGATTTTCAAAGTAGATTTCTCTGTGGCATTGTGTGACGTGTTTGGATAACCCCTGGGCTCATTATTAATAAATTAAATTATATTTTGAATATTTCATATGAATTAATAAAATAGTGTTTCCATCCTATTTTTTTTAAGAGTTAACATCTTCATTGTTCTAAAACTCACCATTAGACTTTGGAATCCCAAGGAAATGAGGAGCCTGTTAAATGTATATAGTTAGACGACATTTTTCATCTTTTTGTTACTGTATATTTTTAATTTGTTTTTAGTTATTTTAATTGATTTTAATGGTGGAAGGCTATAGTATTATGATAGTGATGGGCAAAGGAAAATAGGGGAGATGGAGTTGGGCACTCTTGGGCAACACAGGACCGTTGTCTTATGCCAGTTTTGAATTCCAGTTCCTTGGTCTCAACTGCAGTACCTTTTCATCAGACCTGCAATGGCCCTGGCTTTCAGTTGCTACTACTGAATTCTAGATCATTTTGTAATAAGGCCTCCTTCATTAGTGATTTAATGAAGAGGGCCGGCCTGACATGTATCACCATTTCTGGAACAGGGGATTGCTCTTTTGGAGATATGCCCAGCTGAGTGTGGCATTTGCCAAGACTCCAGGGCAGGGGTGGTGTTGTGGTTGTTGTCATGCAGGAGTCTCTTAGGACTTTCTGGAATGCTGTACCACCAGTCCCCAAATGTGAGGTCCTGTTCATTAAGTTGGTTTTTAAGGATCAGTTGGAATTCTTGCTGTTGTACAATCCTCTCTGCTGCATAGCAACCTCTCTGTCTGAACTCCATTTCTCAATTGGCAGTGAAGTTCCCCAAACTTGGTCCTGGGGAGCTTTAATCTGCCTTCTCTGGAAATGGGGTCTGAATTGTCTTGAGAGTTCATGCCCATCATGATCACCATGGGCCTAATATGGGACAGGGAGGGCACAATAGATCTGTTGTTCCTCCCCGAGCAGTGGCTATATGATCTGAATTGGGGGAGATCTTGGTGTCTCTGTTATCATGGTCATATCATGCTCTGATTTCCCTGGATTTTGCAATGCAAGTACTCACTACATGGAGGCTGGACTCATTAGATTAGTCCAGTCTTGGTGACTGATGGACCTGGATGGGTTCCAGAAGGAGTTGGAGGTTGTTCTTGCTAGTTTGCTGCATGGTTGTAATGGAATGTGTGGGTAACCTTGGAGGATGCAGGAAGAGATGTTGCCTAGGAAACAGTCAGACGAGAGGGGGAAGCCTCCAGTAAATTAAATGTTGGAGGAAGAAAGTTAGGAAGTACTCCTCCTAATTAAATGGGCTGATAAATGTAATGGCAGGATAGTTGTCCCAAAAGTGTTTTTTTCGAAAGGCAACTGGACTTTGTTTTTCCTTGAAGATGTTTCACTTCTCATCCAAGAAGCTTCTTCAGTTATGACTGAATGGTGGTGGATGGAAGGATTTATGTTCTTTGAAGTCATCTGGTCGTTAGCACTCTGAAAGTCATTGAGGCCACTTGGAGGTTTAACTGAGCCCTCAGGATCACCTGAATATTGCAATTGGGTGTGGACCCTTCTTGGAATTCCTGAAAGGACTGTGTTGCAAACAGGAGATAGGTGATGTTGTATTCTTCTCCTCTTTTGAGAGACAGCTGTTAAATCTTAATGTAGATGGCCTCTTTGACCCCTCTTTCAAACCAGTGGTCCTCACTGTCCAGAATGTGGACTTTGCTGTCTTCAAAAGAGTGACCTTTGTCTTTCAAATGCAAATGGATTGCTGAATCTTGTCCTGATGGGTTTGTTCTCCTATGTTGTTCCATGTGATTGTGAAGTGGTTGTTTTGTTTCTCTAGTGTATGATCTGCACATGTCTCACTGCATTGTACTGCATATATCACATTGCTAAGTTTGTGTCTCGGTATTTTATCCTTGGGGTAGACAAGCCTCTGCCTTAGTGTAATTTGGGGTTTAAAGTGTTTGTATATATTGAGTTCATTCAAAATCCTCCTGAGCTTTTCAGATATTCTTGCAAAGTATGGAATGACAACATTGCTTCATTTATTATTCTCTTCTTTGTCTGTTATGAAGGAACTCCTGCTGGGTCTATTTTTGGAGTTGATAAAGGTCCAATTGGGATAGCCAAAGGGCTTCCTTGATGTATTTTAATTCTTTCTCTTTTCCATCTTTCCTGGTAGGCAGCCTTTCAGCCTGATGGTATAGGGTTCTGATCACTCCCATTTTGTGTTCCAGTGGGTGGTGAGAATCAAAATGTGGAGGGTTTCTGTTCTTTTCAGTATTAAGGATTCTGTCTTCTTTAATGTGTACTAAACAGTCCAGGAAGGCCAGACTATTTTCCTTAACATCTTCCTGAGTGAACTTAATATATCTGTCCACAGAGTTGATGCGTTTGGTGAAGGTTTCCAATTTCTGTGTTTTAATCTGGTCCCAAGTATTGTCCATATACCTATAACAGTGAGCAGATGGAATTCCTTTAAAGGAGTTTAGGGCTTTGATTTTTACCTCTTCCATGTAGAAATTGGCCACAATGGGGGACACAGGTGAACCCATGGCACAGCCATAATTTGTCTGTAGAAACCTTTTTTTTTTTTTTGCTGGAAATCAGCAAAAGGTCGCAAATCACAATCACATGACTGCAGGATGCTGCAGCTGGTCATAAAGTGCCCAGATTGTGATCATGTGTCCACAGAGGTGGTGCTATAGTTGTGTGAGTACAGGCCAGTCACTTTTTCCAAACCATCATACCCTTGAACCATGTTTAAATGAATGGTGGTAACAATCTACTTTTATTATACT
>NW_015392446.1:24149-27447 GCF_001527695.2 Protobothrops mucrosquamatus | reverse complement strand
CTCTCTCTCTCTCTCTCTCTCTCTCTCCCTCCCTCCCTCCCTCTCTTTTTCTCTCTCTCTGCAAACTCCACACCCTTCTACCACTGATGGCATTACCTAGTTGCTTAACGAAACGTCTTGCAAGAACGCAACCAAGCTCAGAGAGCACCAACGACCCACAGTCCTTTTTTTCCCCTCTTTCTCCTCCTCCTCCTCCTCCTTCTCCTCCCCCCCAAACCCCATTCCCTTCTAGCACTGCTTTTCTTTTCTTTTCTATTTTATTTTATTACCTATTTGGAAAGCTTATATGGCCGCCACTCACGGTGACTCTGGGCAGCTTGCAAAAATAAAACCACCCTAACCAAATCCAATAAGCCCGCCACCCCACTGCTGACAACCATCAGACCAACCCCTTGATGGGCTCCCTCCTCCCCTTCTACCACTGATGGCATTACCTAGTTGGTTAGCCAAATGTCTCGCAAGAACCACAACCCAGCTCAGAGACCACCAAGGACCCCCCACGGTGGCTTTACTTTCCAGGGCTGCCTTCAGAGGGGGTCCAGCCACTCATCCCCTCCCTTTCCATCCTCCTGCAGATGGCAACCTCACCCCAGAATCCAGCTACATCATCCTCACCGCGGTGATCCCAAGATCAGCATCTTGGCTGGTAAGTAGACCGTGACTACTACTCCCCCCCTCCCTTCCTTTGCAAAATGAATGTAGAAAACAGATTACGGAGCTGTTTTTTCTAAGCCGGTCCAAAAGCCAGGAGGACAAAAAATTGTTCTTTTGTGACGGTTTGCAGGTCGTGGAAAACACAAAAGGGTGAATTCTCCCTCTTGGGAGTGTGTGTTCCTTTGATATTTTTCCAGGCACGGCGGGTCAGATAAGAGCCAAGAGCCGGGAGGAAGTGCTGATGGGGCCGCGGGCGGCTGAGGTGGAGACTCTGGGCTCTGCAAAACACGGCACCCTTATCCCCAAATAAGGGCCTTTTTTAGTTTAGAAGTGGGCTTTGTGCAAAGAAAAACACCGTCAGGCCATATTTTTGGGTTTTTTTATTGATTGATTTCGGTGCCTCTGAGTCAGTCTTGATTCCTGGCGACGGCCTCGAGCGGTCCTTGCGGTTTTCTTGGGTGGGATTTCAGCCAGCCTAAGGCTTTCATGCCTAAGGCAGGACTAGAACTCACCGTCTCCAGGGGATCGGCCCCAAGTTATGCGCCTGCCTTTCATGCCTAAGGCGGGACTAGAACTTACCCCCTCCAGGTGATTGGCCCAAAGTTATCCACCTGCCTTTCATGCCTAAAGCGGGACTAGAACTCACCGTCTCCAGGTGATCAGCCCAAAGTCACCCAGTTGGCTTTCATGCCTAAGGCAGGACTAGATCTCACTGTCTCCAGGTGATTGGCCCAAAGTTATCCACCTGCCTTTCATGCATAAGGCGGGACTAGAACTCCGCCGCGCCCTCAAGACATGGCTTTTCCAGCAAGCGGGCCTGACCTAAGGAGGATTTTATTTAGGGACGATTTTAGGTACAATTTTAATTGGAACACAGCTTCGAATATTTGGTTTTAATTTGGTTTTAGAGGGGTTTTTATTTTTATTGATATGTGTATCTGTTTTAATATGCTGTGCACCGCCCTGAGTCCTGCGNTTGCAATCTTGGACCGCGGGAGAAACCGGTGGCACTTAAACAGCCGTGTGACTAATTTAATCGCCGCAGCGATTCACTTCAACAGCTCCGGCAGGGAAAGGTCACAAAACGGGGCAAAACGACCACCGTCTCGCTTAGCAACGGAAACTTTGGCTTCCACTGTGGCTGCAAGTCAAGGACCGCCAGTCCCTTTTCTCAGGGCCGTTGCAACTTTGAACGGTCACTTAAAGGAACTGTTGTAAGTCGGGAGCTGCAGTTCGTTTATTGACTGTTTCAAGTTACGACGGCACTGAAAAACAACATTTAAATATTTCTTTTTAACTAATTTTAAATTTTGTAATTGTTTTTGGTGTATTTTTAAATTGATTGTCAGCCGCCCTGAGTCCGCAAGGAGAAGGGCGGGATATAAATTCAATAAATAATAATAATAATAATAATAATAATAATAATAATAACCGTTTGTCACACTTGAATCACCCTTGCGGCATTAAAATCCAGGCCCTTGGCAACGGACTCGTATTTATGACGGTCGCCGTGTCCCCTTTTGCGACCTTTTAAATAAGCAAAGTCGGTGGGGGAGCCGGCTCCTCTTAACGACCTTGTTACTAACTTAACAACTGCAGGGTGTTCCTTCGCAATTGCGGCAAGGAAGGTGATCAAGTGGGGCAAAGCTCACTCCGCGACCATCTCGCTGAGCCACGGAGAGTTCGGGCTCCCTTGCGGTCGTAAGTCGAGGACTGCCTCTAACGCGCTTTCCTCCCGCTTGGCTGCAGGTGTCCATGGCCGCATACGACATCCCCGACCTGCTGGCCGGGAGAGGCTGCCTGGGCTCGGTGGTCTTCTCGGAGTCCTTCCTGACGTCGCAGATTCTCGTGAAGGAAAAAGGTTCGGTGGGGAGAAACGGACCTCGTTTAACTTTCAGGATGGCTCTCAAAGAGGGTCGAAGGGGGTGGTGTGAAATGGGGGGGGGGTCCTTGGTGCTCTCTGGGCTGGGTTGCTTGCTTGCCCTGGCGCTGTTGATGTTAGCTAGTTGGGCCATGAAACGTCTGCAAGGAAAGCACCCAGCTCAGAGAGAACCAAGGATGCCACAGTCCCTTTTTTCCTCCTCCTCCTCCTCCTCCTCCTCCTCCTCCTCCTCCTCCTCCCTCACCACTACCTTCTAGCACTGATGATGTTACCTAGTTGAGTCATGAAATGTCTGCAAAAGAACAGTCAAGCTCAGAGAGAACCAAGGATGCCACAGTCCCTTTCTTCCTCCTCCTCCTCCTCCCTCACCACTACCTTCTAGCACTGATGATATTACCTAGTTAGGCCATGAAACGTCTGCAAGGAAACCACCCAGCTCAGAGAGCACCAAGGATGCCACAGTCCCTTTTTTTCTCCACCACCACCTCCTCCTCCTCCTCCCTCTGCAAACTCCACACCCTTCTACCACTGATGGCATTACCTAGTTGGTTAACAAAATGACTTGCAAAAACACAACTAAGCTCAGAGCACCAAGGACCCATAGTCCGTTTTTTCCTTCTCCTCTTCTTCCTCCTCCTCCTCCTCCTCCTCCTCCTCCTCCTCTCTCTCTCTCTCTCTCTCTCCCTCCCTCCCTCCCTCCCTCTCTTTCTCTCTCTCTCTCTCTCTCTGCAAACTCCACACCCTTCTACCACTGATGGCATT
>NW_015392446.1:17463-22518 GCF_001527695.2 Protobothrops mucrosquamatus | reverse complement strand
GAGGATTTTATTTAGGGACGATTTTAGGTACAATTTTAATTGGAACACAGCTTCGAATATTTGGTTTTAATTTGGTTTTAGAGGGGTTTTTATTTTTATTGATATGTGTATCTGTTTTAATATGCTGTGCACCGCCCTGAGTCCTGCGGGAGAAGGGCGGTATAGAAATTAAAATAATAATAATAATAATAATAATAATCCACCTGGTTTCTAGCCTGGTGCCTTTAACTGCTACCCCAAACTGGCTCACTTTCTATTTATACCGATTGGCAAAAACATTAAATCTCTCCCATAATATCAGGGAAAAAAAAGATTAGCCATCTTTGTAGGTTTACCCCTAGATCATTTTATGAGGTGTAGAAAACCTTTTACAGTTTTCATGGCCAAGGACATTCGTCTCACATTTATATTAAAATATCAGTATTCCAGGGGTGTTTTTTATTTTAAAAAAAAAATCAAGCTCTTGGCAGTCCAGGCAAGAAGACCAGTCCAAGCATTAACACTTGGGATTATAATGTATTTAGTAGATTCATATGGTTGCCTATTTCAGTTACGTGACTCTGAGCGGCTAACAGTCTTAAAAACAATTTTAAAACACGTACAAAAAAAGTCAAACCTATAGCAACCAGAAAAAAATAGTACAAATCCACCTTCAAATATTCATCATAACCAAGAAGCAGACCCCATCCCTCACTGAGGCTCCAGGCTCAAGCACGATATATTGTATTGTATTGTATTATATCGTATCGTATCAATCATATATCATATTATATCATATATGATATATGCTATTATATGCTATTATATTATGTTATGTTATATTGTTATGTTATATTGTTATGTTATATGTTATATATATGAGATATGATATGATATATTATATTTATTGTATCGTATCGTATCAATCATATCATATATATGATATATGCTATTATATGCTCTTATGTTGTTATATTGATATTTTATATTGTTACGTTATATGATATATATATGAGATATGATATCATATATTATATTTATTATATTGTACTGTATCGTATCATATCAATCATATATCATATATATGATATATGCTATTATATGCTATTATATTATGTTATGTTACATTGTTATGTTATATGTTATATATATGAGATATGATATGATATATTTATTGTATCGTATCGTATCAATCATATATTATATATATGATATATGCTATTATAGCTATTATGTTATGTTATATTGTTATGTTATATTATGTTATATTATTATGTTATATGATATATATATATGAGATATATGATATGATATATTTATTGTATTGTATCGTATTGTATCGTATCAATCATATCATATATGTGATATATGCTATTATATTATGTTATATTATATTGTTATGTTATACTGTTATATTATATGTTATTATATATATGGTATATATGACATGATATGATTTTTATTATATTTATTATATTATATTACTATATTATATTTTTGCTTAAGTGTTTTAGGCCCTTAAAGACTTGATCTCTTTCTTCTAAACGGCATTGCAAGGGGGGTTAAGTCGCCAGGTTGCAGAGAAGGGCTTCCAGGATGGAGAACAGAACACCCAACACTGAATGCAGGATTTTTATCCCTAACCCAGAATTGAAGCTGTTGTTGGTTTTGCCTCCAGGTTGAAGAGAATGAAGTGAAGCTCTCCGAACGGGCGCAGCGAATCCTGAAGGTTCGTCTCAAAACTTGGCGTTTTTCTTCTAGTTTTGGCACGGCAAGATTGAGGGTTGCCAACTACACTCACTAGCCAGCATTAAATATTGTCAGATGGTTAGTTTTGCTCATCTATTAGTTTGGTGTTTTTCAACCTGGGCAACTTTTAAGACGGTGGACTTTAAGACGGTGGACTTTAAGACAGTGGGAGATGATGATGATGATGATGATGATGATGATGATGATGATGATGATGATGATGATGATGATGATGATAATAATAATAATAATAGTAATAGTAATAGTAATAATAATAATAATAATAATAATAATAATAATAATAAAGTTGAAAGGGACCTTGGAGGTCATCAACCCCCTACTCAGGCAGGAAACCCTATACCATTTCGGACAAATGGCTGTCCAGTCTCTTCTTAAAAACTTCCAGAGTTGGAGCATTCACAGCTTCTGGAGGCAGGTAGTTCCACTGGTTAATTGTTCTAACTGTCAGGAAGTTTCTCCTTAGTTCTAGGTTGCTTCTCTCCTTGATGAGTTTCTACCCATTGCTTCTTGTCCTGCCTTCAGGTGCTTTGGAGAATAGCTTGACTCCCTCTTCTTTGGGGCAGCCCCTGAGATACTGGAACACTGCTATCCTGTCCACCATCTTAAAAGTTGCCCAGGTTGAGAAAAATTGACTTACAACTGATTGCTTAGTGGCCATTTGAAATTATGACAGATCCAGAAAACCATACTTACGACCCAGGTTCAAAGTTTCAACACCCAGCCTTCCCCCCCCACCACTGCCACATGATCGCATTTTGGGTGCTTGCCCGCCCCACCTGCGTTTACGGCCATTTGCAGCCTCTGATCACGCCAGCACAATTTACAATGGCTTTACTGCAATCTACTTCCAATTTCCGACAGAAAATCGCCCATTGCTGACTATGGGTTCCCTTGACAACCGCCACGTTCTCTTCCACGACTGTGGATTCGCTTAATGACCTCTGCAAGACATGTTGTAAAATTAGCCCCATCGCCGCGGTGATCCGCTTAACCGCCGGCACGATTTACAACTATAATCCAGGCTCAGTTACAGTCGTAAAGTTGAGGAGTACCTGCGTGTCTGCCTCTTGGTACAGAGAGAGATCAGCACCATGGACAGCATCGTCCTTGGCCAACGTCCTACAATGAGACACCAGGCAGTTTTAAGATCCCCATTTAAATCCCTTGCCATCCAAATGGCAGTTTTTCTGAAGGACATCAACTGCCAGTGTCAACAAAAGAAACTCCTGCGACATTTTTTTGGTATAGATTTTATTAGTTTTTATAGGGTTAGGAATAAGGTGGGGTCGGGGTTGGGATTAGGTTAGGGTTAGGATAAAGGTTAGGGTTGAGGTTGAGGTTTTCCCAAGTAACATTCTCCATATTTAGCAAACAGCATAATGTCTGGATTCGTGTATTTAACAAACAATAATAGATAATAGTTAATGATCATAAACAATATGTTAATTAATCGCTCAATAGCCTTCTTCTTGCTAATATATATTCAGAATTACTTGTCACATTCCTTTCTCTCCAATTCGTCTTTCTAGCCATTGATAGAAATTATCTCATGTTCTAAAGTACACCGAGTCTTCTTTCTCTTTTATCTTTAAAGCCAATCTATCCATTTCTGCACGCTCAATGTGCCTGGCTGAGGAATTCTGGGAGTTGAAGTCCACAAGTCATAAAAGGGGCGAGTTTGAAGACCCCTGATACAGACTTTAAGAGGACTGGACTTCAACTCCCAGAATTCCTCAGCCAGCGTTCCTGGCTGAGGAATTCTGGGAGTTGAAGTCCACAAGTCATCAAAGGGCCAAGTTTGAAGACCCCTGATATAGACTTTAAGAGGACTTCAACTCCCAGAATTCCTCAGCCAGCGTGCCTGGCTGAGGAATTCTGGGAGTTGAAGTCCACAAGTCATAAAAGGGCCAGGTTTGAAGACCCCTGTCCTAAAGCATCGGTGTTATTGGCCTCTCATGAAAAAGCCGATAACATGCTTCAGAAACTCTTTTTCTGTTCTGCTTTTTTAGAAAGAAGACTCTTTCTTGGGAACCCTCCTGACTGGAGGCGACGGAGCATATATTGCTGCTAATAATTCTCTCTGTAGACCGGAGGAAGGTAAGCAATCAAAACTTTCCACAGCAGCACCACAATTCAAAGGCAACCATTTTTCTTTGGAGATCCACTTTTCTGAGGCAGATATTGCAGCTGGGAAACCATAGCCTTGATAGCACACACCCTTGTCGTCAGTGTGACGTATCTCCCTTATTAATATTCTGCCTAGGCTTGTCACCACCTCCCTAGTAATGCTAATTATTTTAGTTTTATTTATCTACTTATTAAATTTGTATCCTGTCCATCTCACCGTTGAGAAACTCTGGGCGAATAAGAAATAAAATAAAGAAGATAAATCAAGAAGAGAGTGGACAGCCACTTGTCTGAAATGGTATTGGGTCTCCTGCTTGAGCAGGGGGTTGGACTAGAAGACCTTCAAGGTCCCTTCCAACTGTTATTCTATTTTCTAAAGTTTTATTTATTTCACAGCCTCAGTGAATGTTTGAATTTAAGGAGATTAAAATCTACCACCTGCGCAATTATGCCTGGAACATACAGGTAGTTCTCGACTTACAACCAGTTTGTTTAGTGACCGTTTGAAGTAATACAGGCTAAAAAAACGTGACTTGTGACCATTTTTCACATTTACGACCGTTGTAGCATCCCCACGTTCACGTGATCAACATTCAGAAACTTGGCAACTGACTCCTATTTATGACGGTCGCAGCGTCCCGGGGGTCACGCGATCCCCTTTTGCGACCTGACGAGCAAAGTCAATGGGGGAAGCCTGATTCACTTAACGACCGTGTTACTCACTTAACGACTTCAATAATTCCCTTAACTAAGAAGTGTCAAGAAAGGTCGTAAAATGGGGCGAAACTCACTTAGCCACCATCTCGCTTAGCAACAGAAATATTTGGGCTCCATTGTGATCGTAATTCGAGGACTACTTTTACTTTACACGGAGTTTTAATTGCAGGTTGTAATTGCAGACCGCGTTTGAAGCAGTCTTTCGGTAGTTTTAATATCTGTGGTCTCAATATCATCTTGGTAATCGGTGAAATAATAATAATTAATAATAATAATAATAATAATAATAATAATAATAATAATAATAATAATAATAATAATAATAATAATAATAATAGTAAAGTTGGAAGGGACCTTGGAGGTCATCGAGTCCAACCCCCTGCTCAGGCAGGAACCCTACACCATTTCAGACAAATGGCTGTCCAGTCTCTTCTTAAAAACTTCCAGTGTTGGAGCATTCAC
>NW_015392446.1:15746-17116 GCF_001527695.2 Protobothrops mucrosquamatus | reverse complement strand
TAATAATAATAATAATAATAATAATAATAATAATAATAATAATAATAATAATAATAATAATAATAATAATAATAGTAAAGTTGGAAGGGACCTTGGAGGTCATCGAGTCCAACCCCCTGCTCAGGCAGGAACCCTACACCATTTCAGACAAATGGCTGTCCAGTCTCTTCTTAAAAACTTCCAGTGTTGGAGCATTCACCCAAGGTCTCATAACTTGGTTTATTTTTCTTTGCAGGAAAGCTTCATTTCTTTTCCGAGGGCCTTTTGTTTTGCCATCCCCACCACGGGAGCATTACGATCTCCAAGGGACACATGGCGTCCATTCAGTTCTACGACGGGGTGAGTGCCTGCTAGCCTGCTCATCAATTTCCCATCCAAACACTTGAAATAGGGCCTTATAAATAGTCACCCCCGAAGCCTCAGATCTGGGGCTTCTGCCTGAAAATTAGGGACCAGATCCACAAAGCTTCCCTCCTGATCCCGTCCGGTTTTCTAGAGGGGGAACCGAAGCAGCCTCCTTATTCTAGAGCTCCATCCAGAACTTAGGATCAAAGCTTTAGCTAGGATGGAAGTAGCTCCGGGAGAGGGACTTAACCATGGTTAAAGTACGAGGACCAGACAGGAACTGGAGCAATTTATCTATTTGTTAAGACTTATGTGGCAGTTCAGGTAGAACTGAACAGGTTTTAAAAGTTGGCATCTTTAAGATGCGTGGACTTCAATTCCCAAAATCCCCCAGTCAGCATATCTCTGTGTATATTGTGTGTGTGTGTGTGAGAGAGAGAGAGAGAGAGAGAGGGAGGGAGGGGGTATTTGTGTGTGTGTGTGTAAGCAAGAGAGAGATTTGTCTGTGTGTGTGTGTGAGAGAGAGAGAGACGTTTGGGGTGTGTGAGAAAGGTATTTTTTTGTGTATGTGTGTGAGAGAGACATTTGGGTGTGTGTGTGTGAGAGAGAGACAGAGATGTTTGTGTGTGAAAGAGATGTGAGTGGGTATCACAAATAAAGAGATGTTCATGTGAGAGAGATGTGTGTTTGTGTGAGAGAGTGAGAGATGTTTGTGTGTGAGAGATGTGAGAATGAAAGAGAGAGGTGGGTGTTTGTTTGTGAGAAATGTGTGTGTGTGAGAGAGAGGTGTGAGTTTGTGTCAGAGAGAGACTGTGTGTGTGTGTGAGAGAGAGAGAGAGAGAAAGAGGTGTATTTGTGTGTGAGACATTTGTGTTTGTGTGTGTGAGAGAGAGACTGTGAGACTGTCTTTGTGTGAGAGTTGTTTGCGTTTCTGTGTGTGAGATTGTGTGACAGAGTTTGCCCGAGATGTTTGTGTGAGACGTGTGTGTTTGTGAGAGAGAGAGAGATGTGTGTATGTGAGAGAC
>NW_015392446.1:7975-12827 GCF_001527695.2 Protobothrops mucrosquamatus | reverse complement strand
GTTTTTACCCGATTTTTAATTTCTCATCAATATTCCAATTTAACCTTTAATATTTATAATTTTCAAGCCTTAGGTAATCAAGATGTCCCTTAAATTCAATCTGGTTTTGAATTTTTGACAGCTCTTCTTCCCTACAGTAACAGGACAGCTGTGTCCTACGGTCACTTGGCTGCATTTTTACGTCATTTTTGCCGAAAATAGGCATTTACGTGCGGGTTTTCGGCAAAACCAGCCCCCAGCAAACAGTTGCTTTGCTTAACGACCGCCGGGGTTGCGTAACAACTGTGACAGTCACTTTACGACTGAGGCATTCGCTGAACGACCACCGCAGAGAAGGTAGTAAAATCAGGCTGGTCATCTGTGTGACCCACTTGATGACCATGGACAGGTGCCATTCTGGTCGTAAGTCGAGGACTGCCTGTCAGACAGACGTGAGAAAATCAAATTAATCCAGAGTTTGTCCACCTCCCTTGCTAAGAAGTGAAAAGAACTGAGTTACCGTACGGCCCAAGGAGAAAAAATGATGGCTCATCCATTAAATACGGCAGTTTTTTTAAAAAAAAAATTCAAACGCGTTAATTGATCTCTTGTAGCGTTTATGAGCAGAGCAATGACCAGCCTTGGCAATGTCAGCGAGCACAATTCACAATTATTAAAGGATACTGATAGAGAGGATTTTTAATTACATTTTAAAATGTAATTTTATCATTTTATCAGCAAGCAACGGGGAGGGGGGAAGTTTCACCCTCCTGAACAAGTTCCATCTTCAAGCTTCGTTTAGGCTGTAAATATGCCTTGTGAAAGTGTGTGAGTTAGACTTCCTTTGTCATTGTAGGTCTTTTCTGCCTGGCAACGGCCGGGAAATTCCGGAGTAACGTTAAAAATGATCCAGGACGATGGCCTGTCTGCAGAACAGGAGAGATTGTAAGTTTATAATTCCAATTCTAGTATTGCACAAGCAGCATTGGAGAGAAAATGGGGAGGGGGGTGTCAATGGGGAAAGACTTGAGATAAAGATTTGATGTTCTCATAGACTTACCCCATGTTGAACGTTAGCGTTTAAGCCAGGGGTGTCCAACCTTGGTCATTTTAAGACCCGTGGACTTCAATTCCCAGAATTCCCCAGCCAGCCAGCTTTAAGACTCATGGACTTCAATTCCCAGAATTCCCCAGCCAACCAGCTTTAAGACTCGTGGACTTCAATTCCCAGAATTCCCCAGCCAGCCAACTTTAAGACTCGTGGACTTCAATTCCCAGAATTCCCCAGCCAGCCAACTTTAAGAATCGTGGACTTCAATTCCCAGAATTCCCCAGCCAGCCAGCTTTAAGACTCGTGGACTTCAATTCCCAGAATTCCCTAGCCAGCCAACTTTTAAGACTCGTGGACTTCAATTCCCAGAATTCTCCAGCCAGCCAACTTTAAAACCTGTGGACTTTAATTTCAGGAGTTGAAGTCCACAGGTCTTAAAGTGGCCAAGATTGGACACTCCTGGTCCAAGGCATTGCAACCTACTTGTGTCTTTACAGTTTTGTGTTGACACGCTTTCTGAGGGCTCAACAATTTATTCATTTCCTTTCTAGACATTCCAACATACAGAAGCTCTTTGAAGTCTTATCTTATCCCGCTGGAGAACGATGGAGCCAATTACGACTGCTCACCAGCCTCCCGGATCTGGCCAGGTGAGGGATTCCCACAATTCTTTTGTGCTGAACCAAATCCAGAAATTGTCCCACTAAGGTCCCGTGGTGTCATTTTTAATTGTACGATGGGTAGATCGGGGTAGTCAACCTTGCCTCTTTTAATACTCGTGGACTTCAATTCCCAGAATTCCTGAGCCAGCTTAGCTGGCTCAGGAATTCTGGGAGTTGAAGTCCACGAGTCATAAAAGAGCCAAGGTTGACTACCCCTGGGGTAGATCATCTGTGGCCCTCCCTCTGTGGTGAGCTACAATTTCCCAGCATCCTTGCCATGGTCTATGGCAGTGTTTCTCAACCGTGGCAACTTTGAGAGGTGTGGACTTCAACTCCCAGAATTCCCCAGCCAGTACAGGGAAAAAAAAACCAAGGAAGTCCGGTTGCCTTTGGGGGGAGGAAAGCACTTTTGGGACGTCCATTGGTTCTGCTTTTGGGAATATTTGGAAGCGGCGTTTACAAAGAAGAGACCTGACTGGGCTGTGTGAAGATCTCTTTCATTGAACGGGTGGGAATGTTCTGGTTTTGTACCAACCATTATCTGCTTTCTAATTTCCCCATCCATTATGCGATGATCACCTCCGGTTCAAATACTCTTGAGGTAGGAATGTGGTGGCTCAAGTGGTCGGGATGCTGGGCAGGAGGTTAGCAAGAACACGTTCGGGATCCGAGAACTGCCCTGGGGCAGGGTTGAGCTCTCGTCCTTCCCTCCAGCTCCCATGGGGGACATGAAAGGAGCCCCCAACTGGGGGTCCCTAGGACAACGGTGATGTCACCGGTTAACCCCTTCACCGCGGAAGCACCTCGGCGCTTCCAACACAAGTACAAAAAACTATTGAGATATGCTACACCAGCTTCTTACGATCAGTCAGGGTTGACTAGGTGCTCCACCTTAACAACTTGAAAATGGGTGGACTTCAACTCCCAGAATTCAGCCGTCTGGAGAATCCTGGGAGTGGAAGTCCACCCACCTTCAAGTTGCCACGGTTGAGGAACACGTGGTTGGACAAAGTCATTAGAACATGAAGCCTCCTCAGATAGTTCAGCTCCATCTTGGCTGGTCTACCTGGACATAAAGCCGGTCTTCAGAGGACTCCCTCCAGCGCATCTCCAAAAAACGAGAGGAGAGTGAAGTCTGACTCCACTTATTCCTTCAAAGTTTTCTACAGCACTTTACTATCGGTAGCGTCAGCCCAGAACCGGTGATGAGGCCGCATCTGCCGGTGCTCCTGCAGCAGACGGAGGCCATTCCTGATAACGAGGCACAGAATGATAAGGTAAGGTGGTCGTTGTAAATGACGCATCGCTTTTCATTTCCAAATTGCTGTTTGCTTCGTCTAGCTTGGCTATACAGGTAGTCCTTGACTTAACGACCAGTCCCTTAGCAAATGTTCAAAGATACCACAGTTACGTATGACCCAGATTTGACATTATGACCGCTGCCACTCGCCCCCGGCCATGATTGCATTTTGAGCATTTGGCGACTGGCCTGCATTGATGGCCGGTTGTGGCGTCCATGGTCACGTGATCACAGTTTACAACGTTTCAACATTATGTCCTTCTGGTTTCAACTACTGATTCAGACACAGTCGCAACAGTAATTCCGTTTACTCAAGATCAAGAAATAACAAAGGCGTCGAGCACCAAATCGGGGAACCCAGGCAGTTTAAATGAATATGAAGGTTCATGGCAAGTTTAAGTTCTCTACAAGAATCTGAGCTACTAACGGTCGAAGCAAACTGGCGGTAAGATAAGAGTCAAAGGAATTCAAGGAGGCCTGGAGTTATAGCTCTTGTGGGCGCGAAGGGACTTGAGAGTGATGATGCGTTTGACCCCTCCTCCTTCGGGCTCAGCCTGGTCATCTCCTACATCAAGAATGCAAACCCGAGTTTCCAATGCTTGTCAGAATGAATGGTCCAAAATCAGTCCAAGAATGGTCCAAAATCAGTCCAAGATTCCGAGAGCCGGATCAGGATTATCAGCCAGTCCAGAGGTCAGAAGTACAAGGTTTCTTCGGCAAACAGGATTCACAGGAGCATCACACAGATGTTGCTTCCAGCAAAAGGAATATTATAAGTCAGAGCTGCCTCTTAAATCAGGCTGTAGATTGGGAGAGTTATTCTCTTGCTCGGCAAGGAGCATCATACAACATCTCCGTTCTGCAGTCCTCTCTACCTGTGTGCAGGTTCAGGACCTCCTCTTCATCTGACTGTCCCAGCACTGTTTTTGATCAGTCTCACGGCTGATCTTGACTTGGTGTCTCCTGAGACCGATATTCCACAGGTTCAGCTGGGAGTAGCGTCTTCGGATTTAGAATACTGAGTCCTGAGCCTAAATCGCGATAACTGTTTTTTCCAAGAGCTGTGATCATTTCATAATCGTTACATTCCTCTCTCTTTTGAGGTGGTGATTACCATCTTGACAGGTCTTCCTGGATGCCAGTCAAGTGAGCTGTGCTCGTTCTTGGTCAATTTTAACAAAGAATATGGAAGGTTGGTAGAACCTGATGTATTTATTTTTTTTTCTTTCTTGATGATTGATTAAAAGTCGGTTCAGCTGAAATACTTGGCAGTCTTAACTTGTGGTCTGACACATCTCCCAGAAAGGACACTTGCCCTCAAATGTAGGCATGTTTTCCAAATGTAGGCATGTTTACTTCTCCAGCTAAGCACTTTCTAGAGATGTTGGGATTGGGTCTCTCAGCTCTCCGCCAGCTTGAAAATGGAAATTCTGACCATTGCAGGCCCCATCAAGTGTAGAAGACCCATCTACAGAGAGTCTGTTCAGTTGATCGAAATATTTCAGATAAACCATATTTTGGTGGAGACCTTTGTGCTCTCTAAGCTCGGTGGTTTTCTTGCAGATATTTCATTACCAAATTAATTAACATCAGCGCTGATGATGTTATCTAGTTGGTTAATGAAACGTCTGCAAGAAGTCCACCGAGCTCAGATAGCATAAGGGACCCCACAGTTGTCGTCGTCGTCGTCGTCGTCGTCGTCGTCGTCCTCCTCCTCCTCCTCCTCCTCCTCCTCCTCCTCCTCCTCCTCCTCCTCCTCTCTGCAAATATCACTCCCTTCTAGCACTGATGCTGTTCCTTTGTTGGGTCATGAAACGTCTGCAAGAAAACCCCCAAGCTCAGAGAGCACCAAGGACCCCA
>NW_015392446.1:0-3168 GCF_001527695.2 Protobothrops mucrosquamatus | reverse complement strand
CCTCTTCTCCTGGTAGGTCACGTATGACCTATTAATTTTCCCACATAAGAAACTGAGACCATTCTGGGAGTTGAAGTCCACAAGTCATAAAAGGGCCAAGCTTGAAGACCCCTGATATAGACTTTAAGAGGAGTGGACTTCAACTCCCAGAATTCCTCAGTCAGCGTGCCTGGCTGAGGAATTCTGGGAGTTGAAGTCCACAAGTCATAAAAGGGCCACGTTTCAAGACCCCTGGTATAGACTTTAAGAGGAGTGGACTTCAACTCCCAGAATTCCTCAGTCAGCGTGCCTGGCTGAGGAATTCTGGGAGTTGAAGTCCACAAGTCATCAAAGGGCCAAGCTTGAAGACCCCTGATATAGACTTTAAGAGGAGTGGACTTCAACTCCCAGAACTCCTCAGCTAGGCACGCTGGCTGAGGAATTCTGGGAGTTGAAGTCCACAAATCATAAAAGGGCCAAGCTTGAAGACCGTTGTACTAGGCCAAACTGGCTGAGATTACCCAGGAACTGATAACAATAATGGATCTCAGCTGGCTTCCATACTCTGGGGTGGGGGTGGGGGAAGAGCCCAGAAACTATCCCCAGAAGGAAAATGCTTAAAGCAAAGTACCTCAAATGGTCATTTGAAGAGGTGTGGGCTTCAACTCCCAGAATTCTGGGAGCATGACTGGCTGAGGAATTCTGGGACTTGAAGTCCACACCTCTTCAAATGGCCAAGGTTGAAGAACACTGGCTAAAAGGCTTAAACACAACAACAACAATCTCAGGGGTTGCCACAAAAAGGAGGGGATCAACCTATTCTCCAAAGCGCCTGAAGGCAGGACAAGAAGCAACGGATGGAAACTAATCAAGGAGAGAAGCAACCTGGAACTAAGGAGAAACTTCCTGACAGTGAGGACAATTAACCAGTGGAACTCCTTGCCTCCAGAAGCTGTGAATGCTCCAACACTGGAAATTTTTAAGAAGAGACTGGACAGCCTTTTGTCTGAAATGGTGTAGGGTTTCCTGCCTGAGCAGGGGGTTGGACTAGATGACCTCTAAGGTCCCTTCCAACCCTGTTATTCTATCCTAACCTCCTCATTCAGGAACTGACTTCTCAATCCCCCATGAATTGTGCCCCTGAGCTTTCAGTCAAGAACAAAAATCTGCACAGCGTTAAATTTGAATCACGGGAAAAAGCTTGCCAATAATTGCCTCTCTATAAAGTTCTTGGCACAAAATTCGCACCCGCATCCTTGTCTTTTTCAGGTTTCTTTTTCCCAAGTTCCTGGACCAGTGTTCTCAAGGTCAGTATTTCTCCAAAATTGGCTTGTAGAGAGATGAACTGGCACATTTTGCCAGCTGCCTTCTCCGTGAGGCTGCAGCACCACGGCACCCATGACGCCCAGCCAAGAAAAAGCTGTGCGAGCTGGGGGTTATGGTAGTCGGAGTCTTGCTTTTCTAGAAGGCCCGTTTGGAGGAGTTAGCCATAAGGCCATAAGCAGCTGGAGCAGGGGTTTTGCAAACCTTGGCCACATTTAAGACTTGTGGACTTCAACTCCCAGAATTCCTCCTGGCTGAAGAATTCTGGGGGTTGAAGTCCACCAGTTTTAAAAGTTGCCAAGTTTGGAAAAACCCTGCGACAGAGGAACAAAAAAAACAACAACAGTCCAGAGTTGTTGGGAATGGGGAGGGGGGGGACTATAAAACTAATAATACATTTATCTTATTTTTGTGGCTCTTTGATAATATTTGCTATAATAGGTTAACAGGATTGCCTATGGGAAATGTACAAAATAAAATATAGGCAGTTCTCCGCTTACAGCCACAATTAGCACCAGATTTTCCTTTGTTGAACAAGTTGGTTGTTCACTCCCAATTTTATACCCCTTTGTGCCAAGCCAGGTTGTTAAGTGAGTCGTGCGTCTTTAAGCGAATCCAGCTTCCCTCATTGACTTCGCCCGTCACAAGCTGGCTGAGATGGTCATAAATAGTAATTACACCACGCTGGGACACTGCAAATGTTATAAAGACCTATTACTCGCCAAACACCAACAATTCGATCACGCGACCGGAGATGATGCAACGGTCGTAAGTGCGAGAATCAGTTGTAAGGCACTTTTTTTTTCAGTTCTGTTGCAACTTCAAACGGTCACTAAATGGATGATTTTAAATCGAGGACTGTCTATAATTCCTTTCCGCTGCTGTTTATGGGTGGATCCGTTGGGAATTTTTCCTAGATTACTAGTAGTTTAGCAACTACTTTCTCTTGCCAACAAGCCTATATAGCAGTGATGGCGAACCTTTTAGAGACTGAGTGCCCAAACTGCAACCCAAAACCCACTTATGCATTGTCGAGTGCCGGGTGGGTGTGGCCCATTGGGTGGGCGTGGCTGCAGTGGTAACAGCAGACTGGGTGGGACTAAAAAGTTCAATCAATCAATTCCAACTTTGCAAGATCTTTTTTTTCCCTGTGAGAAGTTGAAATTGACTGATTGAACCTTTTTTTTTTTTGCACACGGCAGCGGAGGCCTATAGCGAAAACGTTTTATAAAACCCAGCTGAAGGCCTAGGACTGGGCCGACAGCGCGCGTGCCCACAGAGAGGGCTCTGAGTGCCACCTCTGGCACCCGTGCCATAGGTTCGCCACCACTGCTATATAGGCAGTCCTCAACTTACAGCCGTTCATTTAGTGACCATTCAAAAGTTACAAGAGCACCGAAAAGAGTGACTTACGACCTGTCATGGTTCTGACAGATGAAACTCTTCAAAAGAACTTTGAGGCATGGTTTACCTTAAAGAATCTTTATTTGAGAAGCATAGCATCGGCACTAACACAGCCGAAGCCAAAAACTGAATTCCCATCCCCTGAGCACCTAGTATCAAAGCACAATTCCCTCCTCCAATTAACAGTCATAAATCACATTCTCCAATTAGTTTGAAATGCAGGCTTTCCCTCCAGTTCTCCAGCCTGGCCAATCCTTATCATCTCTTATTTCAATAACCTTGGTTCTCACACTAGTTTCAGTATTGTTATGTCTAGCTAAACTTTCATGCACATTCCTACCCCCCCAGCATCATCTAACTCTAGCTCTAACTCTTAAGAGTAAAACATAAGAAGACAAGGGTTGCATCTCCAGCTGTTGTCAAAGCAAAACACCCAATGTTAGCAGTGTTGACACGACCATT
>NW_015392445.1:16049-23434 GCF_001527695.2 Protobothrops mucrosquamatus | reverse complement strand
TTCTTCTCCTCTTCTTCTCCTCCTGTTCTCTTCTCCTCCTGCTCCTGCTCCTCTTCCTCCTCCCCTCTTCCTCTTCTTCTGTTGTATTACATCAAGGAATGGCCTCCCAGGGCCCAGCCAGCCTCCTTCTGGCAGTCACTCCACCCCACCATCAGTCCCTGCTGAACGGCTCTTGGCAAAGCAAGGAGGGTTGCTGTGGAAGCCGAGGGAGGCAGGGAGGCCTCCAGCAGATTCGGAGAGGGAAAAATAATTCCTCCCCATTCGAGCTCTCCCCCCCCCCCCAGAACTCTAGTTCAGACCCTTTTCCCTGCCATCACCCCCCCACACACACACACCGGCTATAAGGGGACATCCATGTGGTCCACCTATTACTCAGACAGGTAAATCAGGACAACAGAATTAACAGAGCTGGAAGGGGCCTTGGAGGTCATCTAGTCCAACCATCTGCTCAGGCAGGAGACCCAACACTATTCCAGACAAGCGGCTGTCCAGTCTCTTCTTAAAAACGTCCAGTGTTGGAGCATTCACCGCTTCTGGAGGCAGGTGGTTCCACTGGTTAATTGTTCTCACTGTCAGGAAGTTTCTCCTTAGTTCTAGGTTGCTTCTCTCCTGGATGAGTTTCCATCCGTTGCTTCTTGTCCTGCCTTCTTCAGGCACCTTGGAGGATAGCTTGACTCCCTCTTCTTTGGGGCAGTCCCTGAGATACTGGAAGCCTGCTATCCTGTCCCCCTCCTAGTCTTCTCTTCATTAAACTAGACCAGTGGTTCTCAACCTTTTTAATGCCGTGACCCCAACTGGTCGTAAGTCGAGGACTAAACCGGTCATAAGTCGAGGACTAAACCGGTCATAAGTTGAGGACTACCCAACCGGTCGTAAGTCGAGGACTTTCCCTGCCCGGGAGCGCTGCACATGCGTGGTTCCACCCCCTGCACAGGCCGAGGCGTAGCTGGCAAGTGGCAGAGACGGAGCAGGCCGACCACCAGCTGGCCCAGCCCAAGGGACCCGCTGGAAAAGGGGGAAAAAATGGCGGACAAAAAAAAATGGCGGACAAAAAAATGGCGGACAGCCTTGCTTGGCGACCCCCGTGAAATGGTCGATCGACCCCAAATGGGGTCCCGACCCACAGGTTGAGAACCACTGAACTAGACATCCCCAGTTCCAGCAACCGTTCCTTGTATGTTTGAGTCTCCAGGCCTTCAACCGTCCTAGTTGCTAGTTCCTGGTTTATGGAAACTACAATTAAAGAGAGAAATGCTGGACGGGTCCTCCTGGCACCGGGCTCTGGGCAGATGGCACCCGACTGCTCTCCTTCCAGTGGGCAGCAGACCCACCAAAGGGGCAGCCAGACGGAGGCAGCTTCTAGGACCCCTCCAGCGTTCACCCTGGGAGGGGGCCGAGATCCAGAGGCCTCTGGCCGGCTGGACATCCTCCCTCCCTCCCTCCCTGCGCGAAAGGCTTCCTGCCACAAAGAGCCCATTTCCTGGCCGATGTCGTTCGCTGCCCGGTTGGGATGGAAACGGAGCCGGCCCCAGACAAGAGGGCTCCCTTCCTGGATTAGCCTATATTCTAATATATTCCTAACAATAGTAATCCACTCTCTTCCGCGGGGAATGACGAGGCAGAAAGGTCCAGCAGGGTTTCTCAGAGAGAACATCGGGGTAATATTTATCTGTCTTTCTCTTTAGCTATCCACCTATACCTAGTTCTCTCTTTCTCTCTCTCACTTCTCTCTCTCTAGCTCTCCTCTCTATCTATCTCTCTTTTCTGTTTTCTATCTTTATTTCTGTTTCTCTCTCTCTCTCTATCCCTCTTCATATATCTCTCATTCATATCTATTTATCTAATCTCTTTATCTTTATTTCTCTCTCTTTCCCTATCTATATCTGTCTTTCTCTTTAGCTATCCACCTATACCTAGTTCTCTCTCTTTCTCCCTCACTTCTCTCTCTCTAGCTCTCCTCTCTATCTTTCTTTTTCTTTTTTCTATCTTTATTTCTGTTTCTCTATATATATATATCCCTCTTCATATATCTCTCATTCATATCTATTTATCTAATCTCTTTCTCTATCTTTATTTCTCTCTCTTTCCCTATCTATATCTGTCTTTATCTGCAACTCTCTCTCATATTCCTCTTTCATTTCTATCTATATTTCTATTTAGCTATCTATGTTGTTCTATCTATCTATCTGTCTATCTATCTATCCATCCATCCATCCATCTCCTACATCTATGCATCTTCTCTCTCTCTCTCTCTCTCTCTCTCTCTCTCTCTCTCTCTCTCTCTCTCTCTCTCTCTCTCTCTCTCTCTCTCTGTCTCACATCTATCTCTATCTAATTTTAAAATCATTCATCTCCTTGACAGAGGGACTCTGGGTGGCATGCATATTAAAATATCAAACCATAAAGCCATTATATATCTATGTTGTTCTATCTGTCTGTCCGTCCGTCCGTCCGTCCGTCCGTCCGTCCGTCCATCTATCCATCCATCCATCCATCCATCCATCCATCCATCCATCCATCCATCTTCTACATCTATCCATCTCCTATCTCTCTCTCTCTCTCTCTCTCTCTTTCTCTCTCTCTCTCTCTCTATCCGTGAATCGACAGCAGCTCCAGCCTGGCACTGCCACGGCCACTGGCAGCCGGGCACCCTTTGGTCGGGGCAGAGCGAGCGAGTGAGCCGGAGCCAGGGGCTCACCAACACAAAGGACCAGCCTCTCTGTAAGTGTGCAAGGAAACATTTGCCTCTTTCCTCTCCTATCCAAAAGGTAAAAACATTTTCCTGGCTAGGGTACTGCAGAAAATAATAATAATAATAACAACAGCAACAACAATAATGAAGTTGGAAGGGACCTTGAAGGTCATCTAGTCCAACCCCCTGCTCAGGCAGGAAACCCTATACCATTTCAGGACAAATGGCTGTCCAGTCTCTTCTTAAAAACTTCCAGTGTTGGAGCATTCGCCGCTTCTAGAGGCAGGTGGTTCCACTGGTTAATTGTTCTCACTGTCAGGAAGTTTCTCCTTAGTTCTAGGTTGCTTCTCTCCTTGGTTAGTTTCCATCCGTATGGGAACTGGGTATGTCTAGCCTAGAGAAGGAATGGGGGGACGTGGTAGCAGTCTTCCAGTATTTGGGGGGCTGCCACAAAAAAGAGGGAGTCAAGCTATTCTCCAAAGCCCCTGAAGAAGGCAGGACAAGAAGCAACGGATGGAAACCAATCAAGGAGAGAAGCAACCTAGAACTAAGGAGAAACTTCCTGACAGTGAGAACAATTAACCAGTGGAACAACCTGCCTCCAGAAGCTGTGAAGCTGTCCCTCCCTGTGGCTGTGTCTGGATGCCATCCAGCTGTCTTCAGCCCCATGGCCAGCAATGGCCTCCCCCTTTGGCTCACCAGGCCACAGGGCAGGGTGCACTTGGGGGGGGTGGCTGGGGAGGCTCCCTCCTTCCTGGCATCAGCTTTGGCCAACTGCCATCCCTGCCTTGACCTGCCACGGAAGAGTCACAACTGCATCAGCTCTTTCCAGCTGATGACGTGTGCCCTGACCGGATAGACTCCAGTTCTTCTGAAGACGAAGCTTTTAGTGGAGCAAGAATCGGCTTTTTTTTTTGAGGGGGTGGAGGAAATCTCTGCATGCTGTTCTCTTTCTTTCTTTCACAGTGCCTGGCAGTCGGGCTGCTCAAAATGCCTGAACCAAGCTGGCCCCAGTTCCGGCCGGCCGGCCAGCCTCTCTTCCCAGCTATCCCAACCAGCCCAGCCTCCTGCCTCCTGCAGGGACCGGCCGGGGTCAGCCCTTCCGTCAGTTCTCCCGTGGTTATTTATGACCACAGAAATTCGAAGCGAGGCTTGGAGGCTGGAGCCCAAGAAGGATTTTCAGAATCAACACTCTCCAAGTGGATTAAACTCTCTGCTGTCACCAGGCAGATATTCAACCGGTAGAGGAACGGCCTGCCACTGAAGGAATGTTGAGGATGACCACGAAGACGACTCGGGAGGCTAAAGACGGGCAGGAGCAGCTTGGACCCAAACCAAGAATGCCAAACCCAGCAAAGAGGGATCTGCTAATCGGGTGCAGCTTTCCGCAGCCGGGTCCCTCCCCGATGTCGGATTCCCAGGCCACCTGGCCTAAACCATGGTTGACCCCGAGCCAATCAACATGGCTCAGCCTTGCTTGCTTCCGAGAATTAAGAAAGTAAAGCAATCGATCAGAATAGAGCCGGAGGTCATCTAGTCCAGCCCCCTGGCTGAAGCAGGAGACTCCATAGCATTTCAGACAGGGGGCTGTCCAGTCTCTTCTTAAAGGCCTCCCGTGATGGAGAGGCTGGCAGGAGGCCCACAGCAGCATCTCTCCACTAGTCAGCACAATTAGAGATATACAGTAGTATGGATTTATTCATACTTAGGATAAATAAAGAGAGCCCGTTTGATCTAGTGATTAAGGCACCAGGCAAGAAGCCAGGAGACGGTGAGTTCTAGTCCTGACTTAGGCATGAAAGCCTGCTGGCTGACTTTGGGCCTATCACCAGGAGATGGTGAGTTCTAGTCCCACCTTAAGCATGGAAGCTGGCTGAAAGACTTTGGGCTAATCACCAGGAGACGGGGAGTTCTAGTTCCACCTTAGCCATGAAAGCCAGCTGGGTGACTTTAGGCCAGTCCCTCCCTCTCGGAGAGCTGCTGTTCTGGGGAAAATAGGAAGAGGAAGAACTGTTCACCACCCCTGAGTTATTTATAAAAAATATAAAAAAAGTGTATTGATAAACTGCAGTTATGACTTATTTGGCTGCAGAGGACACAAGTAAACCCCTCCGCCCCATCAGAGCCCTGGGGAAAAGGCAGCACCGCAAGCTACTTTTGCTGATTGCCAGAAGTTCGATCCTGACCGGCTCCAGGTTGACTCAGCCTTCCA
This sequence comes from Protobothrops mucrosquamatus, assembly GCF_001527695.2. NCBI lineage: Eukaryota > Metazoa > Chordata > Lepidosauria > Squamata > Viperidae > Protobothrops > Protobothrops mucrosquamatus. Next base: position 18,530 of record NW_015392445.1, on the reverse strand, counting down.
TACTTCCGAGGCCGGGAATATGGGTAATATGAGGACTTAGACCAGGGGTAGGCAACCTTGGCTCTTTTAGGACTTGTGGACTTCAACTCCCAGAATTCCTGAGCCAGCATGGGGGAACGATGGCCCCTTCATGACTCGTGGACTTCAACTCCCAGAATTCCTCAGTCAGCATGGGGGAACTGTGGCCCCTTCATGACTCGTGGACTTCAACTCCCAGAATTCCTGAGCCAGCATGGGGGAACGATGGCCCCTTCATGACTTGTGGACTTCAACTCCCAGAATTCNCCTTCCTTCCTTCCTTCCTTCCTTCCTTCCTTCCTTCCTTCCTTCCTTCCTTCCTTCCTTCCTTCCTTCCTCCTCCTCCCTTCTAGCACTGATGATGTTCCCTAGTTGGGCCATGAAACGTCTGCAAGAAAACCACCCAGCTCAGAGAGCACCAAAGACCCCACAGTCCTCCTCCTCCCTTCTGGCACTGATGAGGTTCCCTAGTTGGGTCGTGAAATGTCTGCAAGAAAACCACCCAGCTCAGAGAGCGCCACGGACCCCACAGTCCTCCTCCTCCTTCTCCCTTTTGGCACTAATGATGTTCCCTAGTTGGGTAATTAAATGTCTGCAAGTAAACCACCAAGCACCCCACAGTCATCCTCCTCCTCCTCCTCTCCTTCTCCTCCACTCCACAAACTCCATTCTCTTCTAGCACTGGTGAGGTTCCCTAGCTGGATCATGAAACGTCTGCAACAAAACCACCCAGCTCAAAGAGCACCCGGGACCCCTCCCCAGTTCAGCCCTGAGCTACAGAGATTCCCTTCCCTTGGCGGGTCTCTTGACTCAATGGAGAAACACCTGCAAATGCCCCACGGGAGGAGAACAGCCCCCTCTCCCCCCCCCCCGTGCAACCCTTCACACGCTCTCCCTGCTAACGAAGTTTTTAAGAAGAGACTGGACAGCCATTTGTCCAAAATGGTATAGGGTTTCCCAGCTGAGCAGGGGGTTGGACTGGATGACCTCCAAGGTCCCTTCCAACTCTATTCTATTCTAAGAGACTGGACAGCCATTTGTCCAAAATGGTATAGGGTTTCCCAGCTGAGCAGGGGGTTGGACTGGATGACCTCCAAGGTCCCTTCCAACTTTATTATTATTATTATTATTATTATTATTATTATTATTATTATTAAAGTCACAAGGCAGAGACGCCTGTTGAAGTCTTCTCTTTCACACAGCTGTGTTACTGTGCCCATCCCCGCCTTCGGCCACCTCACTGCCTTTTCATTCATATATATATGTGTGTGTGTGTGTGTGTGTGTGTGTGTGTGTGTGTGTGTGTGTGTGTGTGTGTGTGTGTAGGTCTTTGGTTATTCGGGTTTTCTCCCATGGGAGAAAACCCGAATAACCAAAGACCTACATACAAACACCCGCGAAAACCAGATAGATAGATAGCTAGATAGCTAGATAGCTAGATAGATAGATAGATAGATAGATAGATAGATATAGATATATAGATAGAGATATACGGTATATTCTGAAACAGAAGGCTGGGAACAACAAATGCATCATTTTGGTGCTAGAAATGCTATCTCCCAAAGGGTCAGGGAAAAAACGATAAAGAATTCTTGGAAGCCTTATATAGACTCTTTGCTGAAAGACAAGACAAGACTTGAGGGGAAGAGTTATGGATTTGGGGGCTGAAAAGGTTAAGGAAGGAGGGGAAAGTGTGAGACGGCAATTACTGGGCAGAAAAAAGGGCAGAAGCCAACATTCTAGGCCTGCTTTTTTTCCACTTTTCCTTTTTTTCTTCCTTTTCCTGTTTATACTTTTATTGCATTGTAAAAGTCTTAACAATTTTTTATTTTATTTTTTAAAGAAAGACAATGGTCACCCTGGGACGTCACAAGGGACAGCCGCATGAAACGTTGTTCTGGTTTGATTGTGTCCTCTCTCATTCACGATTTTGATTTCACAACCAAGATAATGCTTTTATCCTTTTACCATTCATCTTATTCCTAGCTCAGGGGTGGGCAACCTTGGCTCTTTTATGACTGGTGGACTTCAACTCCCAGAATTCCTGAGCCAGCCATGCTGAGGGAAAAGGGAGAGGTTTCCAAGTTGAGCCATGCTGGCTCAGGAATTCTGGGAGTTGGAGTCCACGAGTCATGAAGGGGCCATCGTTCCCCCATGCTGGCTCAGGAATTCTGGGAGTTGAAGTCCAGAGTCATGAAGGGCCTATATAGTTCCCTCATGCTGGCTGAGGAATTCTGGGAGTTGGAGTCCATGAGTCATGAAGGGGCCATAGTTCCCCCATGCTGGCTGAGGAATTCTGGGAGTTGAAGTCCACAAGTCATGAAGGGGCCATAGTTTCCCCATACTGGCTGAGGAATTCTGGGAGTTGAAGTCCACGAGTCATGAGGGGGCCATAGTTCCCTCATGCTGGCTGAGGAATTCTGGGAGTTGAAGTCCACGAGTCATGAGGGGGCCATAGTTCCC
>NW_015392445.1:8874-13017 GCF_001527695.2 Protobothrops mucrosquamatus | reverse complement strand
CTTCCAAGCTCAGCTGTCACTTGATTAACAGGGGCTCCAGGCAGGAGGTACAACATAACCCATAAAAGGCAGAAACTGGCTCACCCCTGCAAAGACGCCTGGGGTCTTCCTCCATCGGCTGTGAGTTTTAACGGTTTCACTTTAACACCCAAAGGCTTTAATGCTTTTAACTTTTTACTGTTGCACATTATTATTTAGGTCACTTGGTACTGATAGCCCTCCATTTACAATTCATTTAGCGACCGAAGCTACAACGGCGCTGAAAAAAGTGACTTACGACCGGTTTTCACACTTACGACCGTTGCAGCCTCCCCAGGGTCACGTGATCAAAATTCAGATGCTTTGCAACCGGTTCATATTGACAACGGTCACAGCGTCCCCGGAGTCACGTGATCCCCTTTTGCGACCGTCTGACAAGCAAAGTCAATGGGGAAGCCGGATTCACTTAACAACGGTGTGACCAACTTAACTGCAGGTCGTAAAATGGGGCAAAGCTCACTGAACAACTTGTCTCCCTTAACGCCAGAAATTTTGGGCTGAATTGTGATTGGAAATCAAGGACGACCTGGGTTGAGACGGGCAGCATGTAAATAAAAAATAAATAAAATAATAAAATAAATAAAAAGGATAAAACGGAATAAAATAAAAGACGCTGCAGCAGAATTCCAGACATATTCAGAATTACTAAGGGAGATTATTCCCAGCTTAAATGGAGGCAAGACTACAGCCTAAATTTCCATGAACTTGCAGACATTTGAACAAGCAGACCCATCGACATTGTGGGTACCAGCCAGATGATTTTTAATAGGACGAAATTAACAGTTTAGACAAATTAGACCCCCGAAAGACCCAGGCAGCCCTTGGGAGACAAATTACAAAACATCCAGAAACTTCCTTCCGTGGCTCAGATGTGGCACAACCAGCTGCAAAAAGCTGACACAGAAGCCAAAATATGGGAACTGGTCAGGATTTTACAGACTCTTAAGATCCTTGTCATTTACCGCTCTCTGTCCCAGGGGTCACGTGACCCCCTTCTGTGACCTTCCCACAGGCAAAGTCAACGAGGAAGTTAACAACCGTGTGATTAAATTAACAATTGCACTGATCCTCTTAACAACTGTGGCAAGAAAGAGCGTAAAATGGGACAGAGCTCACTTAACAACGATGTCTGCCTTAGCAACAGATTTTGGCTCAATTGACTCTTAGGACAGGGGTCTGCAACCTTGAGAACATTAAGACTTGTGGACTTCAGCTCCCAGAATTCCTCAGCCAGCTTTGCTGGCTGAGGAATTCTGGGAATTGAAATCCACAAGTCTTAACGTTCTCAAGGTTGCAGACACCTGGTTAGGACTACCTGGATAAGATCCCCTTCTTTGAGCAGGGGGTTGGACTAGAGGACCTCCAAGATCCCTCCCATCTCTAGAGTTCTACAATTTACTGGCCCGGTTATAGGAGGTACACAATGCCCCTCTTAAAACAATCCCAGTGAACTCTGGGGCACGACCAAATTGTGGCTCACAACACCTACAACCTCACACAGATAAAAGCGAGCCCGCCCAGCTTTAGATCCGCAGAAGAGGCCAGGCCCTCCAGACCTGAAGCCCGCCGGGTGGGAACCCACGGGCAAGCGAGCTGCGTGGCTGCTCGGGACTTTGGAACTCCCTGCCAAGAGAGGTTAGGTTTGGCACGCTTCCTCTCCATTATCCTTCCTTGGCAGGCAAACGCATTTGGATCCCTGCTCCCTGCCTTGGCAAGGGACGCCCCATCTTATGCCAAGCTCTTCTAACGACGTTCTGAAGGTGGGTCCCATCGCTTGCCGGAAAGCTGGCAGATCAAGTCAATTAAGAAATGGAAGGCAGGGCATTTCAGCCAAAAGGCGGCACGGCTGCTGGGAAGACACAACCCACGAGCGTGCTTAAAACAGGGCTCTCCAAACTCCGCAACTTGGGGACTTCAACTCCCAGAATTCCTCAGCCAGCTCTAACCCTAACCCTAACCCAGGGGTAGGCAATCTTGGCTTTTTTTATGACTCGTGGACTTCAACTCCCAGAATTCCTGAGCCAGCCATGCTGAGGGGAAAGGGAGATGTTTTCAAGCTGAGTCATGCTGGCTGAGGAATTCTGGGAGTTGAAGTCCACGAGTCATGAAGGGGTCATAGTTCCCCCATGCTGGCTGAGGAATTCTGGGAGTTGAAGTCCGTAAGGCGTGAAGGGGCCACAGTTCCCCCATGCTGGCTCAGGAATTCTGGGAGTTGAAGTCCACCAGTCATGAAGGGGCCATAGTTTCCCCCATGCTGGCTCAAGAATTCTGGGAGTTGAAGTCCTCGAGTCATGAAGGGGCCTTAGTTCCCCCATGCTGGCTCAGGAATTCTGGGAGTTGAAGTCCACGAGTCATGAAGGGGCCATAGTTTCCCCCATGCTGGCTCAGGAACTCTGGGAGTTGTAGTCCACGAGTGATAAAGGAGCCAAGGTTGCCTACCCCTGCCCTAACCGCTGCTGTTTGGAGACCTCTTGCTTCAACCTCTCAGTTCCCCAGCCTGGATCCGGCCAGGCCTTCCTGTTTCGACCACAACGCACCAGACGTGAACCTCCGGAACCGCGACGGCCCACACGAGCGAACGGCACGGCTCAACCTGCCTCCACACCGGCAGACCCTCCTCTTCCTCCACAAAGCGGCCTCCCTTTGTGGTTACCCACTCTGGCTTTCTCTGCCTGCAGGGGCTTCTGCGCCAGCTGCCTGGTTCTAAAGCAACGACCAAGCCCCCCCCCCCCCCCCCCCCCCCCCCCCCCCGGTCAGTTCTTGAGGACCCAGCCTGGGCGGGGAAAGGGCAGAAAGCTTCCAGGTGTTAAGAGCCGGGAAGGGGTGTCTGTCTGTCTGTGCGGGTTTCACTGGGCAGAGGATGGACAGGTGTTAAGGGCCAGGAAGGAAGGGGTGTGTGTGTGTGTGTGTGTGTGTGTGTGTGTGTGTGTGTGTGTGTGTGATCCGCGCACACTTTCGCCTCTCTTTCCCACGCCCCCCCCCTCAGCCTTCCCAGAGGCCAGGTTTCCTCTTGCGTTGCACATACAACACCCCCAGACAACACACCGCACTCCAACCGCATCTGGCAGGGTTGGGAGGCCGTCGGGGTTTGTTGGCCGGAGCTTTCTGACACTTTGCAGCAGGAAAAAGGCGTCCCGGCTCCAGGGGGCTTGGGAGGAAGAGGACCCGCGGCGCTCCGAGCGGGCGGCGGCAACTGCCAGCGAGGACCCCGGCTGGGCGCCCCGCTGACGGACCCGGGAAGCCGGGCGGCGGGGGCAGCTGCGGCCAGGGACCCCCCCCCGCCGCCTCCTCCTCCCGCGGCCCCGCCCCCGAGGAAGGCAGCCCTGCAAGCGGTGCCAGCTGGGGGGGGGTCTGCCCGACCGGCGGCTCTTCCACGGGCTTGCCCGGCTCTCCTGCGCCCCCCCCCGAAGGCCGGAGCCCCCAGACCCTCTCCGGGTGCAGCAGCCGCCCCCCCCAAGCCAGGGGCCCGGAGCCCCCCCCGCGCTCGCCCCCTCGCCTGGCCGGCTCCAAGAGGGGCAGAGCGCCGCTCCCAGCAGTCCCCGCCAGCACCGGGGATTCTGGGCACTGGAGTCCGCCCATGCGGGCAGGGGAGTCTGCGCCCTGCAGTCAGCCGTTAGGCAGGGGATTCTGGGCACTGGAGTCGGCCGTGCCAGGAGGGGACTCTGGGAACTGCAGGTACTCGTGAGGCAGGGGATTCTGGGCATGGGAGCCCACCCTGGCAGGCAGGGGATTATGGGCGCGGGAGTCCACCCAGGCAGGGGGTTATGGGCGCGGGAGTCCCCGTGGAAGCAGGGGAGTCAAAAGTCGTCGCCACCCACCCCGAGAGGCTCCGGGGAGAGGCGGCCCGGGGGTCCCAGCCTGGGGGGCCCTGAAGCCGGGAGAGGCCCCTCCCCGGGGCCAACGGGCCCCTCCCTCCCTCCCCCCCGCCGGCCGCTCACCTTCCAGCGTGGCCTCGTCCAGGTGCGAGCCGGGGGTCCCGTCTGGGCGGCCGGGCGGCGGCAGGAGGAGGCCGCAGAGCAGCCCCAGCGCGATGCGGCCCCACAGCGCCATGTCGCCGGGTCACCTCCGCTCCCGCATCGGCAGGCGCGGCCCGGCCCGGCCCGG
>NW_015392445.1:4781-6472 GCF_001527695.2 Protobothrops mucrosquamatus | reverse complement strand
ATAAAATGATGGTAAAAACTGTAAAACGCAACCAGTTAAAACATAAAACATTAAAACCAACAAATGCCTGGTACCCGTCAGTGCTAAGGTGCCATCATTTAATCTTCTCCCAGCACCTTGGGGGCAACCCAGGTCTGTAAGGCCTTAATGGAAGAGGCCAAACGGTAGAGGCTGGACTTGGGGGTGGGGGGGGGGGGGGGGGGGGGGGGGGGGGGGGGGGGGGGGGGGGGGGGTGAAAGGGTCTATGGGGCAGGGGCTTCCATGGAGAAGGCACCTTCCCAGCTCCTGTCAGATGGCAATATTTAAGGGAAGGGAGTAGGAGTGTGCCCTCCCTCTCTGACCTGATAGGTCGGATACACATCCTGGCGTGGGGAGCAGTCCTGCAGGTAGCCTGGCCCTATGTGATGTGGGGCTTCCAAGGGGGTCAGGCTGGGGTGGTCTAGTCTAGATAGCATTAGCCTGGGAGCCCCAGGGCCTCTCTGCCCCAGCCCCTCCCTTCTGTCCACAGCTTGGCTGTCTCGGGGAGGGGGCTTTGTGCCCCTGGCTCTCCCTCGCCCCTAAATAGCAGGGCCCTCCCGGAGGTGCACTGGGGGGCAGAAGAAGCTGGTGTTTTGGGGGGGCTGCACGTGGGTGATCCACACCTGGGCAGAGCCCAAAAGGCGGCTAAGCCCCCGCAGGAGCAGGAAGGTGGGGCGGGGGAGTCCAAAAGACCAGCTCTGCAAGCCCCTCCCTTGAGGGGGGGGTCTCATGGCTTGGGGGCCCCGGCTGAAGCCTCCGGGTCGCTGAAGCCTGCAGGCGAGGCTTCCCCGCGCGGGCCTGGCCCTTGTGCCGGCAAACCCGCCCGCCAGTGGGGAGAGCCGCCCGTCTGGCAACGGGACTCGGGGCGGCGGACAAACCCGGCCTGTCACCGCCCTTGAGAGGCCGAAACGCCCGGGAAGCCAGAGAGATGAAAGGCCGCGGCGGCGGAGCCTGAGCAGGGCGGCGGGAGCGAAGGGCGGAGCCCCCAGGAGCAGTGGAGAGTGGGGAGGGGGCTGCTGCCTTGCGCCCCGTCCAGGCGGAGGGAAGGGGCCGCTCTCCCGCCTCCTTGCAGAGACCCCGGCCCAGACGTCAGAAGCCCCTGCCTCCATTGCATGCATTCGTTTCCTTGCTTTGAATGGGTGCAATACACACACACACACACACAAACACACACACACACACACATATCCTAAGGCCGGGATTGGGGAGGGCTTAGAATCGGGACCCCCCAAAGCCGAGAAGGGGGGGGGCAGCAGAGCCGGCAGGAGTTCTCCGCTCGCCGCTGCTCCGCCCCAAGCCCGGGAGGCCCCCCCCCGCCCCGTCGCGGGCGGCGGCGGCGGGAAACTTCCCCGTCGGCGGGGCGCTCCAGCTCGCGCACTTCCTCCGGCCGCGCACACTTCCTCTCGCGCGCCGACCGGGAGCAGCCGCCGCCGCCGCCCGCCCGCTCGCTCGCCATGAGCCCAGGTGGGTCTCCCCTCGCCCGCCCGGACGGCCCAGGACCCTCTTCGCCCACCCCCGCCCGCCCGCCTGGCGGCCCCGGCGCGGCTAACGGCGCCTTCCCCGAAGCCGGGCGCGCCCTGCCGGCCTGGCCGAGCCGCTCCGGGCAGCCGGGTCCGCTGGAGAGCGGGGGGTGGGTGGGGGGGTGGGCCGCCCACCCAGGGGGGGTCCCGGGG
>NW_015392445.1:0-3589 GCF_001527695.2 Protobothrops mucrosquamatus | reverse complement strand
CCTCGCCCGCCCGGACGGCCCAGGACCCTCTTCGCCCACCCCCGCCCGCCCGCCTGGCGGCCCCGGCGCGGCTAACGGCGCCTTCCCCGAAGCCGGGCGCGCCCTGCCGGCCTGGCCGAGCCGCTCCGGGCAGCCGGGTCCGCTGGAGAGCGGGGGGTGGGTGGGGGGGTGGGCCGCCCACCCAGGGGGGGTCCCGGGGGTCTCAGCGGCCCCTGGAGGAGCCCCGCGTGGCTGTCGGGAGGGGCTTCCCGCCCCAGGGAGGGTCGCGGGGGGGGGCGCTTCTGGCGGGACGCCGGGGGTGGGGTGGGGTGGGGGGTTCAGTCAGCCGCGCTTCGGGATGGAGCCGCCTGCCTTCGGAAACGGAGCGCGCCGAGTCCACACCGTGGCTTGGCCGCCCAAGGGGGGCCCGAACTGGGCTCGAGGGGCGCCGCTGCGGCCGGAACCAACCAGCCGCCGGCCTGTCCCGGAGTCCCGGCGGATGAGCCGGGCAGCGAAAGCCCCCGCCGCCCCCCACTGCCGCCCCCTTCGCTTGCGGTAGACTGGCCTGGCGCAGGGAGGCTCCGGAGAGACGCGCCGGGCCCCCCCCCTTTCTTTCGGATCTCTTTGAGGGTCGCCTTCCGCGTCCGGACTCGCCCTTTCCCGGCCGAGTAAAAGGGGAGCCGGGGGGGGGACCCCGCGGTGGAAGAGCCGCTTTCTCGGGCAGGGGGGAGGCCAAGCCGGGAGGAGAGGTGCAGAGCGGAGGGGGCCGCTTTGCCCCCCGAAAGGGAGGGAACCGGAGCAGGAGTTTAATTCGGACTATCAGATCCCAAACTCTGCCCGCCTTCAGACGATACGGGATCTGATGGGGAGGGGGGGTCGGAGGGACTTCGGGAAGGGGGGGGGATCCTCGTTGCCAGGGATGCTGCTTTAGCAGAGCAGCTTTGGGACCCAGAAGCCCTCTCCTCCCCCAGCTGGAAGCAATTGGGGAAGGGGAGAACCTACAGAATAACAGAGCTGGAAGGGACCTTGGAGGTCTTCTAGTCCAGCCCCCTGCTCAAGCAGGAGACCCTGTACCATTCCAGACAAAAAGGTGCCCCCACTTCTCTGCTTCCATATCCCTGTGTTCTGGGGAGAGGGGCAGGACACCTCAGGGCTGGTGAGACTTCCCCCCCAGCCGCCCCCCACCCTCCATTTCCCAGTGTGGAGGGTGCCCTCCAGCCCTTTCTGGCTCCCTGGAGGAGGACAGATGGCGGAGGACAGGCACCGTCTCATGACATCTGGGAGGTTGCCTGTTTCCCTCCCTGTTTAACCATGCTGGCTAGATGGTGGTTAACCTTCTCTTTTCCCTAAGACCGTCCTCCGGTCACACCCCCTCCGCCCCCAAAACCGAGAATGCTGACTTGCTTTTTCCACCCCTCTTTGGGGAGCCTGCTTGTCAAAGGCCCAAGTTCCCGTTCTGGACTTCCCCATAGCAGACACCCACCGTCTGCCCCCGCGGGAGGCCTCCTTCCGCCTCTCCTCCTGGAGACAGACGCTCCTGGTCTCGCCCAGGGAGGAACCGGAGTCCTGGGGTCCCACAAAGATGGGGGGGTCCCTTCTGAGAGTATCTCTCCAGTCTGTGCTGGGGGGGGCAGCTGGTGATATCATTGGCGCACGACATAACTGACCCCCATCGATTGCATCGCGGTACAGAGTTGCCACAAGGCCTGGGATGTGGGGCGGCACCACGGAGATGCGACGTGCGGTATGCCCCCCCCCATCTCGGGTAATTGCTGCCCCCATCCCCACTTGCCATATCCAGCCCATCTCGGCTCAGTCAAGCAGCAAAATTCCCTGTTCAGAAGTGTCATAAGGCCAGGGGTCAAAGGTTTGTGTGTGTGGGGGGAAGGGGGTAACTGACCAGTGAGTTGCAAAACCCGGTTACCTACTAGCCTTGGTTAGTTAGCAATCTGGCTCAGCTCAGCATTCCTGCGAAGACTCTTCAGCCACGATTCCAGGCCTTCCCAGCTTGGGAAAATAGCTCCCTCTTGGATGGTGCTGTCAGTGCATGATAGGCTTGGGCATCCTTTTTTTTGTGGTGGTGGAACAGGGGCTCTGCCATCTCAGGACTGTGGAGAGGAGATGGAGGCCCCAGGCGCAGGCTTTCACCAGGGTTGGGAACCATGTTTATCCCGGATATGCTCCTGGCGAAGAGATAGCCAAAGCTTGATGGTTTTGTTGCAGACGTTTCGTGACCCATCTGGGTAACTTCGTCAGTGCTAGAAGGGAGTGGGGATTGCAGGGAGGAGCAGGAGGAGCAGGAGGACTGAGGGGTCCTGGGTGCTCTCTGAGCTGGGCGGTTTTCTTGCAGACGTTTCATGACCCAACTAGGGAATATCATCAGTGCTAGAAGGAAGGGAGGGAGGGAGGGAGGGAGGGAGGAAGGAAGGAAGGACGGACTGTGGGGTTGGTGCTCTCTGAACTGGGCGGTTTTCTTGCAGACGTTTCATGACCCAACTAGGTAACATCATCAGTGCTACCATCATCATTATTAGTGCTGATGAGGTTCCCTAGTTGGGTCATGAAACGTCTGCAAGGAAACTGCCCAGCTCAGAGAGCAGGAAGGACCCCAGTCCTCCTCCTCCTCCTCCTCCTCCTCCCTTCTAGTACTGATGATGTTCCCTAGCTACGTCATGAAACGTCTGCAAGGAAACCACCCAGCTCAGAGACACCAAAGACCCCCCCACTCTTCTTCCTCTTCCTCCTCCTCCTCCTCCCCCTTTTCCTCCCCCTCCTCCTCCTCCCCCTTCTCCTCCTCCTCCTCCTCCTCCTCCTCCCTTCTAGCACTGATGAGGTTCCCTAGCTGGGTCACGAAACATCTGCCCATCTCAGAGACCACCGAGGACCCCACACTATAGAGCTACAAAGATTCCCCTCTATAGACACCCACCCTTGGCTGAAGGACCTGCATTTGGGGAATGAACCTTCTCCAAATACAGCTCCTTCATCCAAGCCTGAGTAGTCCTTGACTTACGACCACAACTGAACCCAAAATTATTGTTGTTAAGTGACTTTTGCCCCATTTTACAACCTTTCTTGCCACGGTCGTTAAGTGAATCACCGCAGTTGTTAAACCACGGTCGTTAAATGAGTCTGCCCTTCCCATTGACTCTGCTTGTCAGAAGGTCGCCAAAGGGGATCACGTGACCCCCCCCCGGGACTCTGCAACCGTCATAAACGTGAGTCAGTCACCGAGCGTCTGAATTTTGATCACGTGACTCTCGGGATCCGGGGACGGTCGTAAGTGTGAAAAACGGCCATCAGTCGCTTTTTTCAGTGCCGTCATAACTTTGAACGGTCACTAAAAGAACTACTGTAGATCGAGGGCTCCCCGTATCTTTTCACTGGGAACGTTTGTTGTGACTGGCAAGGCGCCCTCCCTGCGCCCGGCGCTTGGTGTCCCTCCATCCATCACCAATTCCCGGCCCAGATTCGTTTTTAAAGGTCCTGCAAAACAGATCAATATCAAGCCAAATAGCCGCATTTTAGGTCAATGATAGCAGCAGCCATAAAAAGAGCTGATGTCATTGTCCATCCAGCAGCAGCTCAGGATGAGGTGACCTTCTCTGTC
>NW_015392444.1:9993-19357 GCF_001527695.2 Protobothrops mucrosquamatus | reverse complement strand
CAACAGTCGTAAGTTTGAAAAAATGGTCATAAATCACTTTTTTCAATGCTGTCGTAACTTCAAACAGTCGCTAAATGAATTACCTGTGGTGAATATTTGTGTAAAAGTTGCTGGGGTGTGCAAATGATGGCCCATTCCATTTATTCTCTATTTTTTTTCCTTGGGTTTCTCAGCAAATTCTATCTGGATCCTTATGAAATTGGAGCTTGCGCTAGTTTTCTCCAAACTTTTCTCTTTTTTGCTTTTGGACTAAGTTCCAGAACAAATCAACAGATAATAAATTCCATATTATCAGGCACAACCCAATGTAATTTTTTTTGGGGGGGGGGGCAGCACTCCTTGGTGCCATAGAAAAACCAAATGTTGTTTTTCCTTCCTGAAAAAAAACTATCTAGTAGAGCAGCAAATCACAAAGGTGGGGATTTTTAGTGTGGGTGCCTACAAAAAATATGTTTTAAATTTTAGAAATAGTACAAGTAGTCCAGTGATGGGATTCAGCTGGTTTGCACCGGTTTGGCAAAACCGGTAGCTAAATTTTGTTGACTTTGGAGAACCGGCTGAATGCACACCACTTCCGGAAGTCTGTTCTAGGCCTCGGAGGCCTGGAAGAGGCCTCCCAGGCCTTGAATGGCCCACCGGAAGTGCGTGGATGCCATTTCCGGAAGTCCGTTCTAGGTCTCGGAGGCCTGGAGGAGGCCTCCCAGGCCTTGAATGGCCCACCGGAAGTGCGTGGATGCCATTTCCGGAAGTCCGTTCTAGGTCTCGGAGGCCTGGAGGAGGCCTCCCAGGCCTTGAATGGCCCGCCGGAAGTGTGTGGATGCCACTTCCAGAAGTCTGTTCTAGGTCTCGGAGGCCTGGAGGAGGCTTCACAGACCTTGAACGGCCCGCCGGAAGTGCATGGATGCCACTTCCGGAAGTCCGTTCTAGGCCTAGACACCCAGGCCTGCATCCATGCAGAGAACCGGTTGTTCAGGTATTTGAATCCCACCACTGAAGCAGTCCCCGACTTACAACAGTTCATTTAGCGACTGTTCAAAGTGACAACGGTCCTGAAAAAAGTCACATGACCATTTTCCACACTTATGACCGTCGCCGCCACCCCGTGATCACGTGAACAAAATTCAGATGCTTGGCAAGTGACTCCAACTTATGACAGCTGCTGTGTCCTGAGGTCATGTGATCCACTTTGCAACCTTTTTTACCAGCAAAATCAATGGGGAAGCCAGATTCACTTAACGACCGCGTTTCTAACTTAACGATGGTGGCAAGAAAGGTCTAAAAATGGGCCCAAACTCCCCTGTATTAGAGCAAATATTTGCCTTTTTTCCCCTTTCCCGGATAGAATTGTGAGAAACTGTGGGAGATGTATTGATTTTAAATGAAATCACTTGCTGGGATTCTTAGAACACTCCTGCTTTTATCTTAATGAAGCTTGTTAATGAGAATTCAAAGAGAATTTAGGCTGCATCCCTGGAGTCACCTGTCAGGTCTGCCATCTTCAGCTTCTTTGCTTCGCTGGCTTCCTGCCATAAATTGCATGAGAGTGTCAAGCCTCCATCGGAGCCTGAATCTGCGGAGGAAAATGAGCTGGGACGGGACCCTATGGTGGTCGACGGAGAGGTGTCTGTGGTTTCAGAGGAATGTGGGAAAGAGCAGACAGAGGCAGGTCAGGGCCCTTCAGGAGTGGGACAGGAGGAACAGGAGAGAGAGACAGAATTCAGGCGATGAGCAAGGGCCACCCCCACCTGATCCTAGAGCACGGAGAGTGGAGAGAAGGAGGGAACAACGTGGGCAGGCTCAATGACTCGGGAGGAGAGCATCCCGCCCCTCTCCACAAGGCACACCTGGAGACTGAGATTTAAGGAGACGCTGTGGGGAGAGGCTTTTGTCAGGAACAAACGCTGATTCCTTGGAGTTTTGTATGTGTTGTTGCTGGTCTCTTGTTCTGTGACTTCTGCTTGGAAACCTGGAAACTCTGACCATTGGACTGGCTGACAACGTTGCTTCGATGTTCAAAGATTTAGGACTGTATTTTGGCTTCCCTTCTGAGACTGCTCAAGCAAGCATGTATTCACACAGACTCGTTAGATTTATGATGTATGTGTCATTCCTTGTGATCTCCATGGCCTTGAGTAAATTCCTCTCCTAATCATACTGTATGTGAAACTACTTGAAACCAGAGGTATGTGTGTCTTCCTTTGTTTGGAGGCTTGCCAGAAACGTAGGAGCATCTGGGGAAAATTTGGAGCAATTAAAGGGCGGTTTGAATTGCCAGCTGACTGCATTGCCTCTGTGCTGTGCCCTGGATCATTACAGGGAGGAGAAAGGAATTTGGGGCAGTAATATGTGGGCATGAGAACAAGAAGACAAACAGCGGGACAGGTGACACATTGATAAGAACAGAGGTGCCAAACCTGAATGAACCAATCTCCAAGGACACCTGTAGTGAGAGGCATCAATCATCCGAGCCATCCCCAAAACATCAAAAGATGCTCTATTGGGCACTGATGGGCTGGTCAAAGGGGGAGACCCAGGGAAAAGGGGAAAAGTGTAACCTTTGCATGGGAATATTCAGATCTAGCTTTACTTTCACTGCAACCAGTTAACTTTAGTAAAAAAACCTTTGCTGGAATTGGGTATGTTTAATTTAATGAAAAAAAGGACCAGGGGTGACCTGATAGCAGTGTTCCAATATCTGAGGGGCTGCCAGAAAGAAGAGGGGGGGGGGGTCAAGCTATTCTCCAAAGCAACAAGAACCAAGGATGGAAACTCATCAAGGAGAGAAGCAACCTAGAACTAAGGAGAAACTTCCTGACAGCGAGAACAATTAACCAGTGGAACAACCTGCCTCCAGAAGTTGTGAATGCTCCAACACTAGAAGTTTTTAAGAAGAAATCGGACAACCATTTGTCTGAAATGGTATAGGGTTTCCTGCCCGAGCAGGGGGTTGGACTAGAAGACCTCCAAGGTCCCTTCCAACTCTGCTATTCTATTCTATTCTATTCTATTCTATTCTATTCTATTCTATTCTATTCTATTCTATTCTATTATTTTTTATTCTATTCCATTCCATTCCATTCTATTATTCTATTCTATTCTATTCTATTCTATTCTATTCTATTCTATTCTATTCTATTCTATTCTATTCTATTCTATTCTATTCCATTCTATTATTCTATTCTATTCTATTCTATTCTATTCTATTCTATTCTATTCTATTCCATTCCATTCCATTCCATTCTATTCCATTCCATTCTATTCTATTCTATTCTATTCTATTCTATTCTATTCCTTATTCTATCCCACTCCACTCCACTCCACTCCTCTATTCTATTCTATTCTATTCTATTCTATTCTATTCTATTCTATTCTATTCTATTCTATTCTTCTCCCATCACTTCAACCAAATGGAGTTGAGGGTCTTTCTTTCCTAAATGTCTAAGCTGGGGTAGGTCCAACATCACCAAACGTGAGCTTAATTCAAAGGAGATGTTCCTTCTTAATCCCAATCTCTAGAAAATATTGGCCTGTTCTGTAATGCCCTCTCTCGTTCTGTCTCTCTCTTCTCCCTCCATGCACCCCCCTCTTGGAAATGAGATTTTAACTTTTACCCTCCATTTCTCAAAGAAAGCATTACAGTAGACTTTCAATACCATTATGGTGATTCTAAGTTAAGCCTTGCCACTTAAGAAATCCCACATGCTTTCTAATAAATGGAGGTTGCCACACTTAGCATACACTTTATTTAGATCAGACGATTTTTTGCTGTGGTGAACCGAAGGAAAATTAAAGTTCCCTGGCTCTCTGAAAGATTTTCTAGCTAAGTTAAATCTGGGACAGATCTAAAACAAATGTTAAAAAAATATACTAGGCTGTTTTAAAGGCCCAGGGGTAGAAGCAGTGGCAGCTTCTAACAGTCCTTTGCATTTTAAAAAAACATTAACATGGCCTTTATGCTGTGTATGTTGACACAGCCTGAATCTCAATCTGACTTGGAAAGATGGGATGTATCTAAAGCGGTTGCCACAGGATTGAAATATGACATTAGAAGCAAATGTCCAGTAAGCAGATCAGAAGCTTTGGGAACTATTTGACTTTTTTCAACCTAAACCTCTTGTTTAATAAAGTTGAATAAAGATACATCCTACTGTAGTTCCCTTTAGGGCAGAAGGCTTAGCTCAACAAACTAAATTTCTATGCAAATAGAGACAACTGAATGTTGTCAGCCAGCAAAACACTAGCTGCTTTGAAATCTGGTCGAACTGTGCAGTGCTGTGGCTGGAGATCAGTTTTTAACTGAAGAAAATGGGCACGCAAGCCAGTTAATCGCGCCCTCTTAGGCTCAGAGAAGATCATCCTTCGAGATCATCTAGTCCAGTGGTTCTCAACCTGTGGGTCGGGACCCCATTTGGGGTCGATTGACCATTTCATGGGGGTCGCCAAGCAAGGCTGTCCGCCATTTTTTTTGTCCACCATTTTTTTTGTCCGCCATTTTTTTCCCCCTTTTCCGGCGGGTGCCTTACCTCCCTTGGGCTGGGCCAGCTGGTGGTCGGCCTGCTCCGTCTCTGCCGCTTGCCAGCTACACCTCGGCCGGCGCAGGGGGCGGAACCACGCATGTGCGGCGCTCCCGGGCAGGGAAAGTCCTCGACTTACGACCGGTTGGGTAGTCCTCGACTTACGACCGGTTTAGTCCTCGGCTTACGACCGGTTTAGTCCTCGACTTACGACCGGTTGGGGTCGCAGCATTAAAAAGGTTGAGAACCACTGATCTAGTCCAATCCTTGCTCAGTGGAGGAAAAATCACAACTACAAGCACAGATTAGGGGAAAACTGGCTCACAAACAGTAAGTGGGAGAGGGACCTTGGAGTCCTAGTGGATGATCACTTGACTATGAGCCTGTAGTGTGCAGCAGCAGCCAAAAAAGCTAATGCAATCCTGAGTTGTATAAACAGAGGCATAGAATCAAGTTCATGCGAAGTATTAGTGCCACTTTAAATGAACTTGTTGCAAAAAACCTGCGTTGGCATAAGCCATATTTGCTCAGGCACTCAAAACATATGACCAAGCCAAGAAGAAATGATCTTATTGCTCCCTTAGGTAGCATCAAAATAACGTTATCATTGTCCAAAAAGCCTGGATTTCCATCTGCCCAGGTTTGCATGGAGATTTCCTTCAACTTGACATAACATGCTCTTGGAAGCTTGGTTGCATGATTTTAAATTCCTTTACTGTTGGACCGGAAACTTTGCATCACTAGTGAAGAATCATATTGAAATATGTTCTTGGCTCTGTTAAACGTAGGATGGGGCACACTGCATGCTTAACCAAACTACTGTCTTCCAGATATATGGACATTTTACAAGCTGCCTTTGACTCTTCTACCCAAATGCCAAATTTGTGTTTCCACCAAGAGGTGGCCCAGTTCTTAAGAAATGTTTGGAGAAGATACCCTTTTCACAGATTTAAAAAAAAGCTAAACTGAACATACAAATGAAGCCAGCTGTCTTAATATACATATAAAAAAGGGATATACATAAGGCAAACCAAAGGAAACTTTTGGATAGCTTTCTTACATTGGATTTCCAAAAGAGCTNTTTGTGTTTCCACCAAGAGGTGGCCCAGTTCTTAAGAAATGTTTGGAGAAGATACCCTTTTCACAGATTTAAAAAAAAGCTAAACTGAACATACAAATGAAGCCAGCTGTCTTAATATACATATAAAAAAGGGATATACATAAGGCAAACCAAAGGAAACTTTTGGATAGCTTTCTTACATTGGATTTCCAAAAGAGCTTGGTTAAAAAGTTCTGAAGGATTTTGTGAAAAGGGACAAAGAAAAATCCATCATGCATTCATCATCATCCTAGCCATTGTCCATCCACTGCAGGACGAAGGCCTCTTCTGTATGTTTCCAACCAATACGGTCCTGGGTTTTCTTTTGCCAGTTGGGCCCGCCATACTTGCTGATGTTGATCCATCTTGTTTTAGGTCTCTTTCGTGGATGCTTTTGATCAAGTGGGATCCGACCACCTTAATCCACTTGCCATCAGTTCTTCTTGATATGTGGCCAGTCCATTTCCAATTCATTTACTCTAGAATAGAATAGAATAGAATAGAATAGAATAGAATAGAATAGAGAATGGAATGGAATGGAATAGGAATAGGAATAGGAATAGGAATAGAATAGAATAGAATAGAATAGAATAGAATAGAATAGAATAGAATAGAATAGAATAGAATAGAGAATGGAATGGAATGGAATGGAATAGGAATAGGAATAGGAATAGGAATAGGAATAGGAATAGAATAGAATAGAATAGAATAGAATAGAATAGAATAGAATAGAGAATGGAATGGAATAGGAATAGGAATAGGAATAGGAATAGGAATAAGAATGGAATGGAATGGAATGGAATAGAATAGAATAGAATAGAATAGAATAGAATAGAGCTGGAAGGGACCTTGGAGGTCTTCTAGTCCAGCCCCCTGCTCAAGCAGGAGAACCTCTCTTTCGTTTGTTCTCTAATCCATGTGCAGGTCTATCTTGGTTTGAGATGTGTATCTTTCCTTGTCTCTTTGTGCCACTCGTAGTTTTTCTGTTGATTGTGAGGTTAGTGTCCATTTTTCGCTGGCATATGTTAGAGCAGGCAGCACACATGGATCGGAAACTTTTATCTTAAGGCATGGGGGGGAGGTTGTTCTTGAAAATTATGCTTAGCTTGTCGGATTCTTGCCAACCACATTTAACACACCATTTCCTTTATTGTATCACCTTCCGTTGAGATCAGTTGGCCAAGGTCTAGTACGTCTAGTTCTTCTCCAGAGATATAATTTCTTTGCCATATTCTTATTTTTTCTTTATTTTCTGTTTTGCTTTCTATATTTCCCCCCCCCTTGCATTTTCTGTTTTTCATTTTAGAATAGAATAGAATAGAATAATAGAATAGAATAGAATAGAATAGAATAGAATAGAATAGAATAGAATAGAGGTGGAAGGGACATTGGAGGTCTTCTAGTCCAGCCCCCTGCTCAAGTAGGAGAACCTATACTGTCTCAGACAGGTGAATGTCCAGTCTCCCCTTAAAAATCTCCAGTGATGGAGCGCCCACAATTTCTGGAGGCAAGCTGTTCCACTGTGTGATTGTCCTCACTGTCAGGAAGTTTCTCCTTAATTCCAGGTTGCTTCTCTCTGTGATCAGTTTCCAACCGTTGTTTCTCGTCCTTCCCTCTGGTGCTTTGGTGAATAATTTGATCCCCTCTGCCTTGTGGCAGCCCCTCAGATACTGGAACACTGCTATCATGTCTCCCCTATTTCTTCTTTTCTTTAGATTAGCCAGACCCAAGTCCTGCAGCCGTTCTTCGTATGTTTTAGTCTCCAGGCCTTGGATCATCTTAGTTGGTCTTCTCTGAATTTTTTCCAAATTCTCAACATCTTTTTTGTAGTATGGTGATCAAAACTGGCTGCAGTATTCCAGGTGTGGCCTCACTAGGGTTTTATAAAGTGGTACTAATACTTCGTGTGATATTGATTCCGTGCCTCTATTTATACAACCCAGGATTGTATTAGCTTTTTTGGCTGCTGCTGCACACTGTGGGCTCATAGTCAAGTGATCGTCCACTAGGACTCCAAGGTCCCTCTCATGATTCTTCTGCAGCCTTAATCATTTCATGACTGGCAAAACTATTGCCGTGAGAGAAGGCTCAGATGATTCTCTGGAGGTCTTTTGCAGCCTCTGATTTCAGTTTGGTGGACTTGATTAAAGGCGTAAATCAAAGAGAGACGCAAGGATCAATACCTCTGACAAATGGAGGACTCTTTCAGAGGCACCGACCTGCTTGATTTCCAATACATCAATAGATGCAGAATAAGTAACTATTCCTGCGAGTAATGAGAGGGGGAGCATAGATATGGCCAGTGACTCAGTTCACTTGAAAAGAAAAATTCAAAGGACATAGTACATTTCCAGTCCAATTCCTTTGTATCATCATTAATTGTATTCATTATTAATTTGAACTTAAAGAGTCCTGTAAGGTGGGAAACACAAGGAAATGACTATAGAATCTATGTTGTTAGTTGTGAAGTCGTGTCCGACCCATCGCGACCCCATGGACAACGTTCCTCCAGGCCTTCCCATCCTCTACCATCTTCTGGAGTCCATTTAAGCTCACGCCTCCTGCTTCAGGGACTCCATCCAGCCACCTCCTTCTCTGTCATCCCCTTCTTCTCTTGCCCTCCATCTTTCCCAGCATCAGGCTCTTCTCCAGTGAGTCCTTCCTTCTCGTTAGGTGGCCAAAGTACTTGAGTTTCCACTTCAGGATCTGGCCTTCTAAAGAGCAGTCAGGGTTGATCTCCTCTAGGACTGACCGTTTGATCGCCTTGCAGTCCAGGGGACTCGCAGGAATCTTCTCCAGCACCAGAGTCCAAAGGCCTCCATTCTTTGTTGCTCAGCCTTTCTTATGGTCCAACTTTCACATCCATACATTGCAACTGGGAAAACCATGGCCTTGACTATACGCACTTTTGTTGGCAGTGTGACGTCTCTGCTTTTTAGTATGCTGTCTAGATTTGCCATAGCTTTTCCCTCCAGGAGCAAGTGTCTTTTAATTTCTTGGCTGCAGTCCCCATCTGTGGTGATCTTGGAGCCCAGGAAGATAGAATCTATGGGGCATCATATTATCAAAAGGTTAGAAAGTTAGAATAACAGAATTGGAAGGGACCTTGTAGGTCATCTAGTCCAGCCCCTGCCCAAGCAGGAGTCCCTACACCATTTCTGACAGATGGCAATCCAGTCTCTTCTTCAAAGCTTCCAGTGATGAAACTCCCACAACATCTGGAGGCAACATCTGTTCCATTGGTTGATTGTTCTCACTGTCAGAAAAAGTTTTCCTTATTTCCAGGCTGAATCTCTCCTTGGTCAGTTTCCATCCGTTGTTCCTTGTCTGGCCTTCAGGGGCTTTGGCAGTTTCTTGATTGGCCAAAGAGCCATTAGTAAACTGCCCAACCAAAGAATCCCTAAGATTCCCCCCCCACCTTCACAGGCAGGCAAGACACCAGGATATAAACTGACAGCAAACAGCACTTCTTACTAGCACTGATGATGTTACCTAGTTGGGTAATGAAACGTCTACAAGAAAACAAGCTCAGAGAGTATCAAGGACTCCATTGTCCTTCCTTCCTTCCTTCCTTCCTTCCTTCCTTCCTTCCTTCCTTCCTTCCTTCCTTCCTTCCTTCCTTCCTTCCTTCCTTCCTTCCTTCCTCCCTCCCTAAATTCCACTCCCTTCTAGCACTGATGATGTTACCTAACTGGGTAATGAAACGTCTGCAAGAAAACAGGCAAGCTCAGAGAGCACCAAGGACCCCATA
>NW_015392444.1:6356-8945 GCF_001527695.2 Protobothrops mucrosquamatus | reverse complement strand
ACAACTTCTGCCATCACTGCAGCAGAAAAATCTATCTTCACATTATTAAGGCATCATCTAAAAGCACAGCCCTCTCTCTCTGGAGATTCATTTTTTTTTTTTTTGCTTATCCACGAAATGACAGTGCAGCTGTCAGAAGTAGGTTGGCTGAGAGGAAATGAGATTGGCTGGTCTTGGCTGCTAGCGACTCAAATGTTAGTTAGGAATCTTCCTGGAAAGTAGCTGAACCTCAACATTTGAGAAACCTAGAAAACCGCGCCATAATTAAATTTGCACCGTAATAATGGAGAGATAAGCTAGCCAAGCACAAAACGGCCTCTGTTGTTAGTTTGCATTTCTGTCCCTCGTGCAAATATCTGAAAGTGGGTTAATTTGGAAACCACAGTTTACACAGGAACGAGCATGTCGTATGAAAACCAGCCCATATTAAAAATAACAAAAATATACAGGTAGTCCTTGACGTACGCCATAACGGAGCCCAACATTTTCTGTTGCTAAGTGAAACATTTGTTAAGGCCCCCACTTTACGACCTTTCTTGCCACAGTTTTTACACAGTTAGTAACACAGTTGTTAAGTGAATCTGGGTTCCCTATAGTGCAGCCCCCTGCTCAAGCAGGAGACGCTATCCAGGGGCAGGCAACCTTGGCTCTTTTATGACTCGTGGACTTCAACTCCCAGAATTCCTCAGCCAGCATGGCTCAGCTTGGAAACCTCTCCCTTTCCCCTCAGCATGGCTGGCTCGGGAATTCTGGGAGTTGAAGTCCATGAGTCATGAAAGAGCCAAGGTTGCCTACCCCTGCCCTATACCATTTCAGACAGGCTGCTGTCCAGTCTCTTCTTAAAACCTCCAGTGATGAAGCACCCACAACTTCTGGTGGCAAGCTGTTCCACTGGCTAATTGTCCTCACTGTTAGGAAGTTTCTCCTTAATTCCAGGTTGCTTCTCTCCTTGATTAGTTTCCATCCATGGTTTCTTGTCTTGTGTACAGACACTTTGGTGAATAACGTGACCCCCTCCTCTTTATGGCAGCCCCTCAAATATTGTAATACTGCTATTATGTCTCCCCTAGTCCTTCTTTTCTCTAGATTGGCCATACCCAGTTCCTGCAACCGTTCTTCATATGTTTTTGTCTCCAGGCCCTCAATCATCCTAGTTGCTCTTCTTTGCACTTCCCCCCCCCAAAGTCTCAACATATTTTTTGTAATGTGGTGGCCAACACTGCATGCAGGATTCCAGGTGTGCCTTTCTAAATCTTTATAAAGCGGTACTAATACTTCACGTGATTTTGACCCTACGCCTCTTTTTATTCTCTTTTCTATTTGGGAGACAGGAACAAATCTTGTTGCGTTGAATTGAATGCGAGTCGAGAGGGAAAAAGAAACACCGACTTCCTTTGCTGGGCTCCTGTAAGGGCCGCGTCCAAAGTTGGCCCTTCCCTAAATGGACCCATCAGTCACAGCTTCCTTCTGGCTGCTCTGAGGGAATCCCTTTTCCAGTGATGCAGCTTTTCCCGTCAATCTCCAGGCCTCGGTGGGCTGGCTTGCTATTTTCTAGAATCTCACCAGATGGCTCTAAGCTCCTGCTGACAACTCAGGAATTGACATTTCTTTTCTGCTTAGAGGCACCTGCCCTGTAATGAAGATGTGGACACATTTCCAGTGCAGGGCCCCAGCTAAGAGCTGGCAAATAATCACTCTAATTGCTCTAATTACTTAAGAGATAGCTGTGTTTCCCCAAGTAACTTTTTTTTAATGTCAGCAAAGCAAACGTGTGACGGAATCCAGCTCTGGAGTTGCAGAACGATTGGCAGACATGATCCTGTAGCAGTCCTGCTGGCTGGCAAGAGGTCTGGAGAGCAAATTTTGAGTAAGGGGAGGCAGAGGAATAGAATAGAATAGAATAGAATAGAGCAGAACAGAACAGAACAGAACAGAACAGAACAGAACAGAATAGAGCTGGAAGGAACCTTGGAGGTCTTCTAGTCCAGCCCCCTGCTCAGGCAGGAGAACCTATACCATCTCAGACAGGTGAATGTCCAGTCTCTTCTTAAAAATCTCCAGTGATGGAGCACCCACGATGTCTAGTGGCAAGCTGTTCCACTGGTTGATTGTCCTCACTGTTAGGAAGTTTCTCCTTAATTCCAGGTTGTTTCTCTCTTTGATTAGTTTCCAACTGTTGTTTCTTGTCCTTCCCTCTGGTGCTTTGGAGAATAATTTGACCCCCTCTTCCTTGTGGCAGCCCCTCAGATACTGGAACACTGCTATCCTGTCTCCCCTATTTCTTCTTTTCTTTAGACTAGGAAGATAAGATAAGATAACTTGCACCAACCTCAGAGAAATGCAACAGCACAAGGGTCATTGCACTGAGGGGCTACTTTGGAAGTGAGGCCTGTTGGATCGCGCAGGCAGTAAGACACGAGTCAAGTGACAGTCAGCTCTTGGTTTATTGGCAAGGCATCAAGTAAATCCGGACTGGCTCTCTGGGCCAGGGGAGCCCTCTTTTATGGGATTCCCCTGGCTTGTAATCACACAATTCCATTGGCTGGCAAGACCCTGTTGCTAGTTAGCCAACCAGCAACGGGCATGAAA
>NW_015392444.1:0-2588 GCF_001527695.2 Protobothrops mucrosquamatus | reverse complement strand
GCTTGTAATCACACAATTCCATTGGCTGGCAAGACCCTGTTGCTAGTTAGCCAACCAGCAACGGGCATGAAACTGTATGCAGATGGAGAAGGGCAATCACCCTTAATGGGCGATCAATGGTGAAGGGCAATCACCCTTAATGGGTGATCAGGATATGCATAGGGGATTAAGGGGGGGGGAATACAAAGAACACAACAAGGCCCCCTTGTTAAATAGAGATTCAACCTGGAGCCAAGGAGAAATTTCCCCGAGAGTGACAGCAATTCATGAAATAGCTTGTGGGTGCTCCATCACTGGAGGCTTTCAAGAAAATATTGGACAATCCTTTGTCCAAGTGGTATAAGGTCTTCTACCTGAACCAGAAGACCTCAGAGGTTCCTACCAACTGTAGGTGTCTATGTTCTATGAAATTTATTATGGTACCAGATCACCCATCAGGCATGGATTTGCTCATGTCTGACCTTCCTCTGGACTCTGAAAGCTGTGATGCATGGTGGAGATCATAGAATAGAATAGAATAGAATAGAATAGAATAGAATAGAATGGAATGGAATGGAATGGAATGGAATGGAATGGAACGGAACAGAACGGACTAGACTAGACTAGACTAGAATGGACTGGACTGGACTGGACTGGAATAGAATAGAATAGAATAGAATGGAATGGAATGGAATGGAATGGAATGGAATGGAATGGAATGGAATAGAATAGAATAGAATAGAATAGAATAGAATAGAACGGAACGGAACGGACTAGACTAGACTAGACTAGAATGGACTGGACTGGACTGGACTGGACTGGACTAGAATAGAATAGAATAGAATAGAATGGAATGGAATGGAATGGAATGGAATGGAATGGAATGGAATAGAATAGAATAGAATAGAATAGAATAGAATAGAATAGAATAGAATGGAATGGAATGGAATAGAATACAATGGAATGGAATGGAACGGAATGGAACGGAACGGAACAGACTAGACTAGACTAG
This sequence comes from Protobothrops mucrosquamatus, assembly GCF_001527695.2. Taxonomy (NCBI): domain Eukaryota; kingdom Metazoa; phylum Chordata; class Lepidosauria; order Squamata; family Viperidae; genus Protobothrops; species Protobothrops mucrosquamatus. The sequence continues at coordinate 1,597 of NW_015392444.1, read as the reverse complement.
ACACTAGAATGGACTGGACTGGACTGGACTGGACTAGAATAGAATGGAATGGAATGGAATGGAATAGAATAGAATAGAATAATAGAATAGAATAGAATAGAATAGAATAGAATAGAATAGAATAGAATAGAATAGAATATATTGAATGGAATGGAATGGAATGGAATGGAATAGAATAGAATAGAATAGAAATAAGGAATAGAATAGAATAGAATAGAATAGAAATAAGGAATAGAATAGAGCAGAGCAGAAGAGAAGAGAAGAGAAGAGAAGAGAAGAGAAGAGAGAGCCGGAAGGGACCTTGGAGGTCTTCTAGTCCAGCCTTGCTGGCTTCCTGTTCTAAGGAATATAGCACTGGCAGCTTTACGAAGGCAAGATACACTTGTGAGTGGCCACAGAAAAATTATGAGCAACTCACTCCTACCACCGCACGCCAATCCTTCTCATTTATCAGCTGGAAGATTCAAATCCCAGAAGCCCTCACTGGCACNCGCCCCTCTCCTTGTGGAGTTGAGTACAGAAATATCCCTTTATTGCAAAAGCCCTGGAAACATAACATGTAAAAACCATTTTCACCCTTCATTAAGCATCCCATTTCCTCCTTCCTTCCTCCTCCATTGAACCTTCATTTCTCACCGGACCAGGCAGTCTTTTAGATACCTGGGTGCCATAATGTACAATAATTTTTTTTTCACCCACTGAGTCCTTCACAGCCTCTGAAACCAGATCAGGACTTTCATCACGTACTCAGACAGCCCAGGTTGATGGTCATTAACATGAAACTGTGAGATTTAGTGCTCCTGCTCAGACAAACTCTGGTGGCTATCTCCAAAAGAATTAACACACGTAACCTGTCCCACCTTCACAAAAGAAGGGGGCTAACCTTTGTAGCACCCCTCAGGGAAACAATGCCTCTTTTCCTGTGAACATCAGCTTGGTACAATGCACTTAGGAAGGAGCAGAAGTACTGTGAAACAGAGGCCCAGCAAATTCCCAAGTTTTTAAAACATAGGAAGAACGGCTGCAGGAGTTGGGTTTGGCTAGTTTAAAGAAAAGAAGAAATAGGGGTGACATGATAGCAGTATTTGAGGGGCTGCCACAAAGAAGAGGGGGTCACATTATTCACCAGAGCACCAGAGGGAAGGACAAGAAACAATGGTTGGAAACTGACCAAAGAGAGAAGCAACCTGGAATTAAGGAGAAACTTCCTAACAGTGAGGACAACCAACCAGTGGAACAGCTTGCCACCAGAAATCATGGGCGCTCCATCACTGGAGGTTTTTAAGAAGATACTGGATAGTCCCTTGTCTGAGATAGTATAAGTTCTCCTGCTTGAGGAGGGGGTTGGACTAGAAGACCTCCAAGGTCCCTTCCAGCTCTATTCTATTCTATTCCATTCCATTCCATTCCATTCCATTCCATTCCATATATTCTATTCTATTCTATTCTATTCTATTCTATTCTATTCTATTCTATTCTATTCTATTCTATTCTATTCCATTCCATTCCATTCCATTCCATTCCATATATTCTATTCTATTCTATTCTATTCTATTCTATTCTATTCTATTCTATTCTATTCTATTCTATTCTATTC
>NW_015392443.1:16043-18253 GCF_001527695.2 Protobothrops mucrosquamatus | reverse complement strand
CTGAGGTCACCTGAGTGGTGCAAATGGGTGTGGAGCCTTCTTGACTGCAGGACGTCTTCTGCCCTGGGTCCCTTCAATGTTGGAGACAGGCACAGGATGATGGGGATGAGTCTGTGTTGTCTGCATGTCAAACTGAAGCTCAGATGGTTCTTGTAGTCTGCAATGTTTTCTGGACATCCGTTCATGCTCCCACAGCATTTGAAGGGTGTCCATCCCCAAGTGCATGGCTAAATTGTCCATGGAGGCTCCCAGTCATCCAGGTCAGGGTTGTCCCAAAGGTGCTTTTTCAGGAGGCAACTGGACTTCCTTGTTTTTCTTTGAAGATGTTTCGCTTCTCATCCAAGAAGCTTCTTCAGGTTCTGACTGAATGATGGCGAATGGAAGGATTTATCTCCCTTGCAGGTCATCTGTGTGGACCTGCACAGGGAGTTAATTTGGTTTTGCAAATAAACCAAAATGTTAACTAATCAAATGGATTAGTGCCACGTGCTAAGTAACCCCTCCCCCTAACACCAGCCCATTTTTGTGTAAACGTGTCCTCTTTGTTTTCAACGGGACTTTTTTGTGTGTGTGTGGTGAGGACCAGCCATGGGGGAAACCCACCTGACTTTGGCCTCTGGCAAGTGACCACACATTTCTCTCCTCCTGGTCCAGATTCCAACTCAGTGCAAAGACCCAGTCAAGCATCCTAACAAGATACTGTCCAGCTTCTGCTTGAACCTAGAAATGGCAATTCTTGCTCTGGCCTTAAAAAAACTCCTGTGTCCAGGCTAGGGGTGACATGATAGCAGTGTTCCAATATTTGAGGGGCTGCCACAAAGAAGAGGGGCTCAAGTCCTGAAGTCCTTGTCCTGAAGGCAGGACAAGAAGCAACAGATTGAACCTAATCAAGGAGAGAAGCAACCTGGAATTAAGGAGAAACTTCCTAAAGGCGAGAAGAATTAACCAATGAAATGGCTTCCCTTCAGAAGTTGTGGGTGCTCCATCACTGGAGGCTTCTGAGTAGAGACTGGACAACCATATGTCCAGAACAGTATAGGGTCTCCTGCTTGAGCAGGGGGCTGGACTAGAAGACCTCCGAGGTCCCTCTTATTCTGTCTAGAAGGAAAACAATTTTCCTCCTTGGAGGAAACAGGATTGTGCATTGTCACTCCAGGATCCCAAATCGAAAGAGAGAAGCCCAGTTCTAGGGTCCAGCCCTAAGAGAATCAAGAAGTGTCTGTCCATGGTTGTGCTTTGTGGGGAAGTAGGCGGGGGGGGGGAGGTGGGATCCTGCTCCAGCTGGCAACATCTCCTCTGGCTGCACGGAGAGGCTTTGGCTGCTGAAAGGTCCAGAGATGGGATCTTGCTTGCTCTGGGATTCCAGTTCCAGAGGAATCTCTGAGCCTTGGGGTCTTCTATTTTGCAGAAAAACCGGGGGTGTGCCCCAAGGCCGCTCCAGGCACGATCACTATTTGTCCTGTGTTGTGTGGAAGTGACTGGCAGTGTGACGGAAAACAGAAGTGTTGCCCTTATGGTTGCAAGGTTGACTGCATGAACCCCATCTAAGGTAAGAGCCTTGAGTGTTATGCCACTCTGTTGAGTTTCATAAATCCCTGAATGGACTGGGTCCAAACAGATCTCTCTGGAATCCTTGAAGCTTCCATCCTTCTTGGATCTGACCTTGGGTGAGCCAAGCCCCAAATAGGACGGTGACGAAAGGAGAATAACCAGGTCTTCTCCAACCATTGGAGACCAGGCAGTGGAGGCCAATCCCACCTAAGAAGGACGGACAGAGAGGCTGGAGGGAGGGCGAAGTTCTCTCTTAGTTGAGCCTCAAGAGATGACCCAATTCTGGCTTAGGAAGATTTGGGGGCAACTTTGACTGCAGAGGATCTGGTCTTCTGTGCTCCTTTCCCTCTTGGGGGAATGAAGGCCCTGATCCTGCCGTTTATTTGATATTTGTTCTAAATTCCTGTCCTGTTCCTCCAAAGGCTTCAGAAACCTCAAGACCCATGGCTTTGATTCAGCCCTGGTGCCTTTGGGAAGCCCCATCACCATCCTCATCACCTCTTAGGAGGCCAGAAGGAAAGAGACAGGCCTGGGGGGGGGGTTGAAAGGTCCAGAAAACTCTGAAGGACAGCAGATGTTGACCAATGACCCTCCATCCGTGGGAATCATCACACAATCCCAGCACAGGAGAGCTGCCTGTGTTTCCTCCATGCTGAAAG
>NW_015392443.1:11225-14813 GCF_001527695.2 Protobothrops mucrosquamatus | reverse complement strand
CTCCTCCTCCTCCTCCTCCTCCTCCTCCTTATTCTTTCTTGAATGGCGACCAAATGCTTCCAGAGTGGGGCACATTTGGGACAAAGAGATGCAGGAGCAAAAGACTCCATCCATTTTGTCCAGCTCACTACAGCTACCTGGTTTTGGATTAGACAGAGGTCTACACTCAGGTGTCATGAATATTTATGGCTTGATCAGGTGAGCCAATTATATGCCCTTGTTTCTGACTGTCAGGGAAGATTTATACCCATTCTTTGGTGGCGGCAACTTGTAGTTAAGAGAGAAGCAACCTAGAACTGAGGAGAAATTAATTAATGGAATTAATTAATTAATCAGTGGAAAAACCTGCTTCCGGAAGTGCTCCAACACTGGAAGTCTTTAAGAAGAGCCTGGACAGCCATTTGTCTGAAATGGTATAGGGTTTCCTGCCTGAGCAGGGGGTTGGACTAGATGATCTCCAAGGTCCCTTCCAACTTTATCATCATCATCATCATCATCATCATCATCATCATCATCATCATCATCATCATCATCATCATCATCATCATTATTATTATTATTATTATTATTATTATTTAGCCTTTCACCCTCCTGATCAGATCACTAACCCCATATTGATGGCAGCTCTGACACAAAGACCCATAGCTTGGTCAGTTGAGCCAAATGTAAACTCTGATTTCTAGCTCTCAGCGATAAGCCAATCAGTGATGGTTCTCCAAAGAACAACCTTTTGAATTCTCCATTGTGTAAAATTAAGCAGGGCAGATCTGCAGGGACCTCTTCGTTTTTAAAAGTTAAGCAGCTTGTAGAAGACATCTCTGGGCAGAAATTCACAAGCGACTCTCTTTCTACAGGTTCCCGTCAGTCAAGATTCACCATTCAACTTTTCCGAATTGTGCATCAACTTGGACCAAAGACCCAACTTTTCTCACCAGCTGGTGGCCTTCTTCTTCTTTCTTTAAATAAAGACATTGGGTCCTTACTTCCCACTGATGGTGTTTTTTTTCCTGCTGTCCCTTTGGAGGCTCTCCACCCTCCCTTTGATGCGTGTCCTCCCCACGTGTGAGGATGAGGGGCTGATTAAACAAGGAGCCAGCTGTGTGCAGCAGCAGCAACCAAAAAAGCTAACACAATCCTGGTAACATAGGCATAAGATAAAATGAGATGAGATGAGATGAGATGAGATGAGATGAGATGAGATAAGATAAGATAAGATAAGATAAGATAAGATAAGATAAGATAAGATAAGATAAGATAAGATAAGATAAGATAACCTTTATTGTCATTTTTATACTTTGGGAATAATGGCACACATCAAAAATGAAATTTAGTTGCCCGCTCTCAAAGTGAAACACATACATGACACACACCTAAACATACTATGAACAACATAGGTATAGACCCACATCCCTACATATACATAGCAAATAAATATTAAATATTGTCCATCTTGAATATATAATGGAAGGAGGAAGCTTGAGAGTTCACAAGGTTAATGCTGTATAGGATGAAACTATGGCTGAATCTGGATGTTCTGCTACGGATACCACAGAGCCCCCTCCTCCCAGAAGGGAACAAGGAAAACAGGTCGTGAAGAGGCTGTGTAGTGTCCCAGATAATCTTATGGACCCTGCTCAAGCAGCCCTTCTGTGCTACGTCCTGGATGGGAGGGAGGGAGCTGCCAATGATCTTTTCGGCCATCCTCACCACTCTCTGCACTGCCTTCCTGTCCAAAGCAGGGATGCTTCCAAACCAGACTGGGATGCTGTATGACAGGATTCTCTCGGTCGTCCCCCTGTAGAAAGTGGTCAGGACAGGGGAAGGAAGATGTGCTTTTCTCATGTGGCACAGAAAATGCAGGCGCTGCTGTGCCCGCTTCACCAGTGTCTCGCTGTTGAGCGACCAAGTCAGCCTATTCGTTAGCTGCCCACCCAGGAATTTGATGCTGGTAACCGTCTCCACAGGTGAATCATTTATGCACAGAGAAGTGTGGCTTAGAATCAAGATCATGCGAAGTATTTGTACCACTTTATAAAATCCTAGTAAGGCCACACCTGGAATACTGCAGCCAATTCTGGTCACTATATCACAAAAAGATGTTGAGAGTTTGGAAAAAAAATAAGAGAAGAGCAACTAAGTTGATCCAAGGCCTGGTGGCTAAAACATACGAAGAACGGCTAGGGACTTGGGTTTGGCTAGTCTAGAGAAAAGAAGAAATAGGGGCGACACGATAGCAGAGTTTCAGTATCTGAGGGGCTGCCACAAGGAAGAGGGGGTCAGGTTGTTCACCAGAGCACCAGAGGGAAGGATGAGAAACAATGGCTGGAAACTGGTCAAGGAGAGAAGCAACCTGGAATTAAGAAGAAACTTCCTGACAGTGAGGACAATCAACCAGTGGAAGAGCTTTGCCTCCAGAAATCGTGGGCGCTCCATCACTGGAGATCTTTAAGAAGAGACTAGACAATCACCTGTCTGACATGATTTTGTGATTTTTGTGATTTTATTAGATTTATACCCCGCCCTTCTCCTGGCGGACCCAGGGCGGCTTACAGCAAGCTAAAAACAGATAAAGACCCTACAAACACCGTTTTAAAATATAATTAAAAGAAATATTAATTTTGCCGTTTCATTTAAAATTTTGTTAACACCCAATATAAAATCAAATTAAAATCCAATCTAAAATACCCCTCAGGCCAGCCCCGCTAGCTGGAATAGCCATAATAATAATATGGAATAGCCATAATAATAATATGGAATAGCCATAATAATAATAATAATAATAATAATAAAAAGGTTGAGGTTTGGTGGTTTGGGAATCCTCTGTCCATTGGCTTGCAGTCCTCGTTGAGGCCAACTTGAGGGCCTATCTGTGCCCTCGGGGTCACCCGAATAGTGCAAATGGGTGTGGGCATAATTGCTTTGTCCAGGGAATTCCCCTGCATAATATGTTCTCCATCAAAGAATGACCTCTGGGATCCCACCAAGTATGACCTTTAAACAAAAGTCTTAAGGAGGGGGATCCACCTTCCTCTAAATCACTGGGGGTTTTACTAGCCAAATCATGGAATATCGTGAGTCCAACCAGGATGAGGTAGACTTCCTGAGTGAGGTTCAGAATCCTGGCTTAAGCAGGTTTATGTGACACCCTCAAGCTGTGGTGCTTACCTTCAGGGGGTTCATGCATTGGGGCCTTTGCCCGTGTCAGGAGAGTAGGAGGAGGAGCCCTTCTACTAAGAGAAGGAGACTCTAAGGAGGTAGCTGAGGTCCAGCTGGAGGCCTCCTGAGTGCTTTCTTTTCTACATCTTCGTTCCAAACATCCCATGACGGGGCTGATTCCTGAGGTGGAGTCAGGTGGTGAAATATCTCCACAGTAAGCTACTCACATGTTCTGTGCAAGAAAAAAACCACAAGCAGGAGATGAAATGTTTGCCCAAAGGTTGAGTAAACTGGGTTTTGCAGCACATCTCAACGAATCTGCCTTGGGAAACAATGCCTGAGTTTCCTCATTCTGTGGGTTGTGTGGTTCAGATCATGTCAGAAAGGGCTTACTACTCTGTGGTCTGCGTGCTACCTTGCCATCAACTGATA
>NW_015392443.1:3015-10311 GCF_001527695.2 Protobothrops mucrosquamatus | reverse complement strand
TCTATTCTAAGTCTTAAAGTTGCCACGTTTGGAGACTCCTGGTTTAGGTGATGGAGAAGGATGGAACGGTCCACAGCACTGAGAGCCACCGAGAGATTAGGCAAAGGGAGAATGGCTGCGTTCTCTTCACCCAGGTCCTCTCACAGGTCACCCTGAAACTAGACTGCCACAGGTACAAAACAACCCACTTTTTCTCTGGTCGTTTGCAGTTGCTGCCTTTGGGAGAAAAACAAGTTTGTGGAGGGGAGGGAGTTGTTAGCAAGACAGAAACATAGAAGGAACGTGTGTTAATTGCAGCAACCTGGACGTTCTCAGTTCTTAGCAGGCTTTATCAAAACCTCTAGGGCAGGGATAGGCAACTTTGGCTCTTTTATGACCTGTGGAGTTGAAGTTCACAAGTCATAAAAGAGCCAAGGTTGCCTACCCCTGCTCCAGGGCAACACAACTGGCATGTTTCTTTTTATTAAGACAATAATAGTAACAAGTAGAAAGGCAGGGAAGTAACTTGAGGTTTGTAATTATGAGTATCTATGCTCACATCATCTCTTCCCTAGGAATGTGAAGTGTAAGCAATCATATCCACGTGTGCAGAGTTCAAGCTAGCTACTTTATCATAGTCTGTCTATAACACCAAACCTTCTGCTCTCCAAGTCCATCTCAGCCAAAGAGGAGAAGCTTCCTCACCTCTCCCATCACATCTGGAGGGCAGCCCTGATAAGCCCTCCAGCTGAGCAGCCCCCTCCCCCCCATGCACATCCAGTCAGGGACCCAGTCAGGGACCCCCCAACCCATTAACATGGGACTTTCCCAATGCTGCTGCCACTCCGGAAAGACGTGTTTTGCTTGACCACAGAATTGACCCATGGACATCAACAGGGATCTGCCTTGCTTCCCCCAAACTGGCCAGCCAATCCAACTCTCAGGATTCTCAACCTCTTGTTCAACCAACTAAAGAAAGAGAAAATTGAAATTCTCACTCTGTTACTCCATCCTGCTTCCTGGATGTGAAATTCCCAGTTCTGAGGATATTTAGTGCAAGCAGCCCGGGTGTCGGGCAGACGGCTTCATCATGTCTTCTGGAGGTCTTCTGCTGCTGCTGGGACTCCTCACCCTCTGGGCAGAGCTGACCCCTGTCTCCGGCCGGTACTGTCCAAGTGAGATCTTCCAGAATGATCTTGAAACCCTTTGCTGGGGGTGGCTGATGTGGTCAGAGGGCAGAGGTCTCCCCCAGGGAGGGAAAACCAAGAGCCCCAGTCTAGAACCTCTGGCTTGGTGGGAAAGTTCTTGAGATGGTAGTTGGGTGTCAGCTGAAGAGGAGACAGAAATGGGAGGGGGCCCCAAGAAAGAGAGATGCAATTTCAGGGGAAGGCTGACCTATCTTTACTCAATGCAGCAGCAGAATCAGATTTTTAAGAAACAAATTTAAGCGATTTCCTGCTAACTATTTTCTTATTAGTAGAGCGTATAGATGACAGGCTAACCATTTGTGAACAGATTTAGTAGTGTAGTCGTTTAAAATTCTCTTGGCCTGTTTTGCAAGGGGGGGGGCAAACTAACACTGCTGTATTATATTAATCAGCATTCAACTAGGGAAGATATTATCTGTCTATGTGTTAGTCTGTTTTCTTTTCTTTTTTTAAAGACACCTTTTCTTTTTAATTTCTTCTTTGTTGGTTTTTTTATTCTTTTGCCTTTTTATGTTTTGGCATTTTGTATTTTAACTTTGTTTGAATAAACTAAATATGAAAAAAAGAAAGAAAGAAAGAAAGAAAGAAAGAAAGAAAGAAAGAAAGAAAGAAAGAAAGAAAGAAAGAAAGAAAGAAAGAAAGATTGCTCTCGACTATTTGCAATCTAAACATGCTAGGAAGGCACCAGGTTGGGGAAATGCATTAAAGACATTTCTGCTAGCTAATAATAATAATAATGATAAAGTTGGAAGGGACCTCGGAGGTCATCTAGTCCAACCTCCTGCTCAGGCAGGAAACCCTATACCACTGGCTGTCCAGTCTCTTCTTAAAAACCTCCAGTGTTGGCGCATTCACCGCTTCAGGAGGCAGGTTGTTCCACTGGTTAATTGTCCTCACTGTCAGGAAGTTTCTCCTTAGTTCCAGGTTGCTTCTCTCCTTGGTTAGTTTCCATCCGTTGCTTCTTGTCCGGCCTTCAGGCGCTTTGGAGAATAGCTTGACTCCCTCTTCTTTGGGGCAGCCCCTGAGATACTGGAAGACTGCTATCCTGTCCCCCCTCGTCCTTCTCTTCGTTAAACACACACACACACACACACACACACACACCTTTCCATTTCCTGCAGGTTTTGTTCTCTTCCTGTTGAAACCGGACCGTGTAAAGGCAGAATTCCTCGCTTCTACTAGGCTTCAAATAAATGTCAAAAGTTTATTTACGGTGGATGCGGTGGGAATGCCAACAATTTTGAGACCAAGGATCAATGTCACTACACCTGTGTCAGTAAGTAGGGAAGGAACTATGGACTGACCTGAAAAAGAACTGCTGTCTCCTAAAATTAAGCCTAGGGTGGCTTCATGTAGTATCCTGGTTCTCAGAACAGGCTAGGATGGATACAGTATAAGGGAATATTTGTCACTCAGGTTGAACTCTGGAATTCCTGATGCTCTCTGAGTTTGGTGGGTCTTTTGCAGACTGTTTTATGACCCAACTAGGGAACATCATCAGTTCTGGAAGGGTGGTGGTGGTGGAGGAGGAGGAGGAGGAGGAGTCCTTGGTGCTCTCCGCATTTGGTTCTTTTCTTGCAGACGTCTCATTACCCAGCTGGGTAACACAAACAGGGCAACGGAGTATGTGGGTTGCTCTCTGTTTATATGCAGTAGCCTCCCTTGCCAGCCTTGATGTGAGTGTGGTTTTTCTCCTCGTAGTTCCATCAAGAGGGTACCATTTTCTGCTTGGTTGTCTGTCCCTGCTTACTTGGACGTTGGCTTGAACCTCTCCATTGATGTGCTTTAACAGAGCAACAGAGTCGGGTGGGACCCTGGAGGTCTTCTAGTTTAGAGGTCCCCCAATCTGGGGGCTGCAGCCCGCTAGTGGGCCATGAGGGGTTTGCAACCAGGCTGCGGAAAGGACCAGTGAGCGCAGGCATGCACAGGTGGATCCTGACTTGTGTGAGCAGCGGGCACATGCGTGCGTGCACTCCATTTAAGTGAGCAGCATGCATGCATGCATGACATACATATACATTGTATGATAAACAAACAAGCAAACAAATAAAGGAAGGATCAGGGGTGACATGATAGCCGTGTTCCAATATCTCAGGGGCTGCTCCAAAGAAGAGAGAGTCAAGCTATTCTCCAAAGCGCCTGAAGGCAGGACAAGAAGCAACGGATGGAAACCCATCAAGGAGAGAAACAACCTGGAACTAAGGAGAAACTTCCTGACAGTGAGAACAATTAACCAGTGGAACAACCTGCCTCCAGAAGCGGTGAATGCTCCAACACTGGAAGTTTTTAAGAAGAGACTAGACAGCCGTTTGTCCAAAATGGTATAGGGTTTCCTGCCTGAGCAGGGGGTTGGACTAGATGACCTCCAAGGTCCCTTCCAACTCTATTATTCTATTCTATTCTATTCTATTCTATTCTATTCTATTCTATTCTAGTCTAGTCTAGTCTAGTCTAGTCTAGTCTAATCTAGTCTAGTCTAATCTAGTCTTTGTTTATCTGTAAGATTTTTAAATATTACTTTAGGATTTTTTTGTTTATTTTCAGTCCTGCCATCTCTCCATACTGTTCTATCTTTCCCAATAGTTTAGAAATCATCTCCAAAGGTTCTTCTAAAATAAACACAAATCATCAGCAAATGCTTGCAATTGATGTTTCGCCCTTTATTTCTAGTCCTTTGATTTCTATATCTTGTCTAATATTTCTGTTTAAGACTTCCAAAATAAAAATAAAGAACAATGCAAACTATGTCTATATTTAATTTCTGCAATTTCCTAAAAATTTTACTTCTTTTTTATGGGGAGTTTAGTCCATTTATGTTCACTGAAAAAAAATTGTTTTTTTTCTCCAGTTCAGTTATTTATATTTTAGGTCTAGTGGATCTCGTGATCCTCTGTTCTCTAGCCGCTCCTTCACTCTCTTGCTCAAATTTCTCTTTCTGTTCTCCTGATTGTGTAGTTGCTTCTTCAGATGTCTCTTCCATTTGCTTCTGTTCCTTTCTCTCCTTTTGTCGATGTTGTGCTCCTTCATCTAGGAATGCTCTGTTTTTTACCTCAAAATCTTCTGCTTTCCAGATTGAATCCAACCAATATCTTGTATTATTCCAGTTGATTAAAATCCCTTCTGGCATTAACCATCTAAAGTTTATGCCTTTTGCAATCAACCTTGTCGTTAAAAAGTGGTAGTGTCTTCCAATATCTCTTACTCTTTTAGATATCTGCTTTAAAACCACAATTTCTTTATTCTTATATTGTAGTGGTTCCTCTCAAACTTTCCTCAATATTTCATCTCGTGTTGTTTTCTTTATGAATCTCACCTGCACTTCTCTGGGTAGTTTAAGTCTCCTTGCATAGCTTGAATTCATTCGAAATACTTCATCTATCTGCATTTGCATGTCTGCTCTATCAGCTTTCAAGGTCTTTGCCAGGAGTTCAATGATCACAACTGCTATATTTTTTTCTCTATCTTCAGGGGTATTTTGAAATCTTTAGTGGTGTTCCACTTTTTCCATTTCTAGGATCACCATCTCATCGTCAAGGTTTTGATTTGCTTGTTCTCATTTTCTTGCAGTAGTATTTCCAATTTTTTATCAATATCTTCTGATTGATTTTCAATTTTCTGAATTCTTTGTTCATTTTTAAGCAACATTTGATGATGAACTTTGAATTGTGTCTTTACATCCAAAATATTATGAAGAGGTCAATTAACTGAGTTTGTGGACCTCTAGTCTAAGGCATCACTGTTAATACCAAACATATAATACCGTACTAGTTGACAGATTACTTCAGCTTTTATTGTAATTAGAATTAGGACACTTTAAAAAACTGCAGTATTTTGTAACACAAAACTCCCTGTAGATTAAAGTTTGACAAGCAATATTTGAATTTGCTATAAATGCACACAACGTGCATATCAACTTGAGTGAAAATATCTCATTAACTACATGAGCATGAAGAGATGTTCTTAAGAACTTAATTTCATTTTATCCACACTTGGAATACTGCATCCAGTTTGGTCACCACGATGTAAAAAAGATGTTGAGACTCTAGAAAGAGTACAGAGAAGACCAACAAAGATGATTAGGGGACTGGAGGTTAAAACATATAAGGAAAGTTTGATGGAATTGGGCATGTCTAGTTTAATGAAGAGAAGGACGACGGGGGACATGATAGCAGTGTTCCAATATCTCAGGGGCTGCCACAAAGAAGAGGGAGTCAAGCTATTTTCCAAAGCACCTGAAGGCAGGACAAGAAGCAACAGGTGGAAACTGATCAAGGAGAGAAGCAACCTGGAACTAAGGAGAAACTTTCTGACAGTTAGAACAATTAACCAGTGGAACAACCTGCCTCCAGAAGCGGTGAATGCTCCAGCACTGGAAGTTTTTAAGAAGAAACTGGACAGCCATTTGTCCAAAATGGTATAGGGTTTCCTGCCTGAGCAGGGGGTTGGACTTGATGACCTCCAAGGTCCCTTCCAACTTTATTATTATTATTATTATTATTATTATTATTATTATTATTATTATTATTATTATTATTATTAGTAGTAGTAGTAGTAGTAGTAGTAGTAGTAGTAGTAGTAGTAATAGTAGTATTTGTATTACATCCCAAATTTCTTCACTTAGTTTGTCTCTTCATGATTTTTTTTTGCATTAATTCCTGAATTGATTTTAATGTAGTTTGCATGTCATTTTGAGCGGTGCTTATTTTTTCATGCTGCAACATTGTTTCAATAGATCCCTGGGTTGTTGGACTAGGTGTTCCCCCAGAGGGTGCAGAGGAGATCTTTTTCATAAGTGTAGTAAGGTTTGGTGCACTCATTCTTCCAGCCAACTATCTTAGGCTTAAATCCAAACTATAAAAGGAGCTAACTACTTTAGGCTAAATCCAATATCTCAGGGAGAGAGAGACAGAATAAAGCAAGCAACAAGAGAAAAAGAGAAGAAGAAAAAAGAAAAAAAATGAAAAAAGCCAACTATCTTAGGCTAAAATCCAACTGAGAGGAAAAAAAGGAAGAAAAAAGAACAACAAGCCAACTACTTTAGGCCAAATCCAACTCCTTGGGTCAGGCCTAAGATGAAAAACCTTCGCTGTCTCCAAATAATTTCTGTTTAGTTATATCCCGAGTCAACAAATCTAGTTGTGAAAAATCTTCTCATTCAAAAACTCACACCAAGGCACTTTGTTTAGACCGGGTGTTGTTCAAGGTCACAGTCTTTCACAAATATTTTTTTATTGTTTTATATTGCTGTAGTATCTTCTTTCACCACTAGATGTCCTCTTTTGCTATTTAATCAATGTCTGGTTTTAAAAAGTTATTGAAAAGTTTTCCATTTTTAAAATTCTGTATAGGTTATTCACTCTTAGGATTATAGCCCCAAAAAATTTTTTTACATCTCTTGTAGAACAAGTAATCCTTTTTTTTTAAAAATCAATCAATTTTAAAATATTTTTTTGTATTCCATAAAAAACCTCCCTTGTAGTTGCTCACCGCCTTTAACTTCTCCGCTAGTCCTTCTGGCGTCTTTGCTTTTTAGCTCTGTCCAGTCAGGGGATCAACATTTCAATTGTAAATCCAAAAGGAAAAGGAAAAAGGGCTGCTCACCCAGTTTCAGCACTCTGTTGACAATCAGCTGTCTGGCGGAGCGCCATGGCTCCTCGCTTTCCTTCAGGATGGAGACGACTTGGGCTGCCTGGGCACACCCGGTAGCCTTTCCTCCATCCTTTCAGAGGGTTTCTTCAGTCCGCCTGGACCGACCGCTGTCTGGTCCAGGCTCCTGGAGTATCCCTCCTTCGTTGCCCCTCCAGGGCAACTTTCCGACCCTTTGGGGTCGCTGGGCAGACCGAAATCAGGCTGGGAAGGCAGAGCCCCGGCTTCTTCCAACCATCTCTTTGCGCGCCAAACCGGATGTCTTTCTATTCTATTCTATTCTATTCTATTCTATTCTATTCTATTCTATTCTATTCTATTCTATTCTATTCTATTCTGTATTTCTATTCTATTCTATTCTATTCTATTCTATTCTATTCTATTCTATTCTATTCTACTCTGTATTTCTATTCTATTCTGTATTTCTATTCTATTCTATTCTATTCTATTCTATTCTATTCTA
>NW_015392443.1:0-1895 GCF_001527695.2 Protobothrops mucrosquamatus | reverse complement strand
ATTCTATTCTATTCTATTCTATTCTATTCTATTCTATTCTATTCTATTCTATTCTATTCTATCCCATCCCATCCCATCCCATCCCATTCCATTCCATGCTATCTTCTGTCTTCTATCTTCTATCTTCTATTCTATTCTATTCTATTCTATTCTATTCTATTCTATTCTATTCTATTCTATTCTATTCTATTCTATTCTAGATCCCTTCAAACTTTATTATTATTTTCAGAGCAAACTGTGTATGGTGTTTGCTCCCGGTTTATGTACTGCAGGTTGCCCTACAAATCTTGGTCAGAGTGTTGTTTTCTTTTTAACAGTTACTTGACTGGGGAACTATTTTCTGTGTGGTTATTTGTCCCTGCTTATGCGGTTGTTGGCATGAATGCTCCACCTGCCCTCTTCTGGAACCATCAAAGAGCCATCTCCATCTGGGTCCAGGTGTTGCTGAGTGGCCCAGCTCAGAACTGATGTGAAAGGTAGATTGAGATAGACCAAGAGTCTTCCAACATGGCCCTTTTATGACTTGTGGACTTCAACTCCCAGAATTCCTCAGCCAGCGTGCCAGAACCTCAACCACGGTCCCTGAAGCTCCTCTGCATTTAGCCTAAGAACTTCAGGGCAACTTGCAGGAGACCCCCAGAAAGAGGACGTCTCTTGATATCCAGAGGGGGACCTTTCCCCCTCTGGTTTTGGGGAAGGGGGCTGAAGGTATCTACAGAGCCAGGAGAGAAGACTCTACTCCCATTCCTTGGAATCCCTTCCTGACGGGGAAGGCAGACCGAGATGGACTTGCCCACAAGGAGAACCGCATTCCTCCTTGGTGGAAGTGGGGGATGCACATTTGCACCCCAGCATCCTGAGTCAAGAAAGAGGAGCCCAGTTATATAGTTCAACCCAGAGTCCTGAGAGGTTGACTCCAGCAGACAATGGCTGTGCTTTGTGGGAAATGGGAAGAGGTAGGATCCAGGTACAGCTGGCAACATCTCATCTGGATATATGGACATGTTTCGGGTCCAGAAATGTCCAAAGATGGGATCTTACTTGCTCTGAGATTCCAGTTCCAGAGGAATCTCTGAGCCTTGGGATTTTCTATTTTGCAGGAAAACCAGGGGTGTGTCCCACACCCCCTAAAGGAATCATCACTATTTGTCCCGTGATGTGTAGAAGTGATTGGGAGTGTGACGGAAAAAAGAAGTGTTGCCCTTATGGTTGTATGATTGACTGCATGGACCCTGTCTAAGGTAAGAGCCTTGAGTGTTATGCCACTCTGTTGAGTTTCCTAAATCCTTGAATGGACTGCATCCAAGCAGATCTCTCTGGAATCCTTGAAGCTTCTTGGATCTGTCCTTGGGTGAGCCAAGCCCCAAATACGACGGTGACGAAAGGAGAATAACCAGGTCTTCTCCAACCATTGGAGACCAGGCAGTGGAGTCCAGTCCCACCTCAGAAGAACGGACAGAGAGGGTGGAGGGAGGGCGAAGTTCTCTCTTAGTTGAGCTTCAAGAGATGACCCAATTCTGGCTTAGGAAGATTTGGGGGCAACCTTGACTGCAGACGATCTGGTCTTCTGTGCTCCTTTCCCTCTTGGGGGAATGAAGGCCCCGATCCTGCCATTTATTTGATATTTGTTCTAAATTCCTGTCCTGTTCCTCCAAAGACTTCAGAAACCTCAAGACCCATGGCTTTGATTCAGCCTCTGGTGCCTTTGGGAAGCCCCATCACCATCCTCATCACCTCTTAGGAGGCCAGAAGGAAAGAGACAGGCCTGGGGGGGGGGTTGAAAGGTCCAGAAAACTCTGAAGGACAGCAGATGTTGACCAATGACCCTCCATCCGTGGGAATCATCACACAATCCCAGCACAGGAGAGCTGCCTGTGTTTCCTCCATGCTGAAAG
>NW_015392442.1:13092-18253 GCF_001527695.2 Protobothrops mucrosquamatus | reverse complement strand
GGCTGGCTGGGGGATTCTGGGAGTGGAAGCCCACCCCTCTTAAAGCACGCTGGCTGGGGGATTCTGGGAATGGAAGTCACCCCTCTTAAAGCACGCTGGCTGGGGGATTCTGGGAATGGAAGCCCACCCCTCTTAAAGCATGGCTGGCTGGGGGATTCTGGGAGTGGAAGCCCACCCCTCTTAAAGCAGGCTGGCTGGGGGATTCTGGGAGTGGAAGTCCACCCCTCTTAAAGAAGGCCAGATGGGGGATTATGGGAGTGGAAGTCCACCCCTCTTAAAGCAGGCTGGATGGGGGATTCTGGGAATGGAAGTCCACCCCTCTTAAAGAAGGCCGGATGAGGGATTCTGGGAATGGAAGTCCACCCCTCTTAAAAAAGGCCAGATGGGGGATTCTGGGAGTGGAAGCCCACTCCTCTTAAAGTTGCCAATGTTGAGAAAGGCCTCTGTCCCTGTTCCGTAAATGACCCCTGGTCCAGGAAACTGACAGCGAGGCCTGGAGCCACAGAGAAAGGAGGAAGGAGAGGCGAGAACTGGCTGCCTAAGAGATGACCTCACCTGTATCGTCATCGTCCATCTCTCCGTTGAGCTCCGCCGCCCGGATCAGACGGGCCTCCATCACTTCCATCTCCATGGAGTCCATTTGCTTCTTGAGGGCATCGTACTTGGCCTATATGGGGGCGGGGGGGTAAGAGAGGGTCAGGAGGTCAGCCACCCCACCATCAGGGTTGGGTCCCAAGGAAGGCGTGCTGTCCAGGAGTTGTTTAGCCCAGAGATTTTCAACCTTGGCCACTTTTAAGACTTGTGGACTTCAACTCCCAGAATTCCCCAGCCAGCCACGCTGATGCCCAGCTGGGTGGGCTAGGAACAGGATATAGTCCTAGTCCTCGGGTTACGACCGTAATGGAGCCTGCCCAGAGCAGTTGTAAGTTGGAACGGTTGTAAAACAAGTCGGTTAGGGCAGGGTGTCCAACCTTGGCAACTTTCAAGACCTGTGGACTTCAACTCCCAGAATTCCCCAGTCAGCCATGTCCACAAGTCTTAAAGCTGGCTAGGGGATTCTGGGAGTTGAAGTCCACAAGATGGCTGGGGAATTCTGGGAGTGGAAGTCCACAAGTCTTAAAGCTGGCTAGGGAATTCTGGGAGCTGTAGTCTACAAGTCTTAAAGCTGGCTAGGGAATTCTGGGAGCTGTAGTCTACAAGTCTTAAAGCTGGCTAGGGAATTCTGGGAGTTGAAGTCCACAAGGCTTAAAGGGGCCAAATTTGGAGACCCCTGCTTTAGCCAAAGGCAGGATGGTGTTGACCAACAACTCGGACCCGAGGCTGGAAGGGCCACTTAGTCAGGAGGAATTGTGCGTTGTGATTTTATCCTTCTTTCTGGCAGATGTGGGGCTCCCCTCTGCATTCCCTAGGCCAGGAGTAGGCAACCTTGGCTCTTTTATGACTGGTGGACTTCAATTCCCAGAATTCCTGAGCCAGCATGGCTCAGCTTGGAAACCTCTCCCTTTGCCCTCAGCATGGCTGGCTCAGGAATTCTGGGAGTTGAAGTCCACGAGTCGTAAAAGAGCCACCCCTGGCCTAGGCATTATGCAGAATATCAAGAACTATTTAGGCAGAATATGAAAAGACAGTCATGAAAAGGGTAGACCTAGGCCAGGGTGGGGAACCTTGGCCCTTTTACAATTTGTGGACTTCAACTCCCAGAATTCCTGAGCCAGCATGAGGGAAACTTTGGCCCCTTCATGACTTGTGGACTTCAACTCCCAGAATTCCTGAGACAGCATGAGGAAAACTTTGGCCCCTTCATGACTCGTGGACTTCAACTCCCAGAATTCCTGAGCCAGCATGAGGGAAACTTTGGCCCCTTCATGACTCGTGGACTTCAACTCCCAGAATTCCTGAGCCAGCCTGGCTCAGCTTGGAAACCTCTCCCTTTCCCCTCAGCGTGGGTGGCTCAGGAATTCTGGGAGTTGAAGTCCATCAGTCATAAAAGAGCCAAGGTTGCCCACCCCTGGCCTAGGCCTCAGAAACGGCTTTGGGGAGCGCCTGGCACAGCACGGAGCGCAGCCAAGTCAAAAATGCTATTTTTGGGCGGGGAAGAGGCAGCATGCACAGCATCCACCCACATCGCTGTCTGGTGCCAGGCCAAATTTTCCCAAGGATTTTTTCTTTTTTAAAAAATATTGCTTCTCAAACCTGTTTTTTAAGATGGCTGTTTCCATTTTGGATACGCTGCAACTGGAAATAGCACCGCCAAGGACATCCCTGTCAGGGCCACCACGATTCCTCGACTTATAACAGTCCGTTTAGTGACCGTTCAAAGTTACAAGGGCACTGGCAAAGGGACCTACGACCGTTTTTCACACTTAACAACCGTCGCAGCATCCTCAGGGGTCACGGGATCAAAATTCAGGCACTTGGCAACTGGCCCGTATTTATGATGGTCGCAGTGTCCCGGGAGGGGTCACGTGACCCCCTTTTGCGACTTTCTGACAAGCAAAGTCAAACGGGGGAGCCTGATTCACTTAACAACCGTGTGACTAAGTCAATAACAGCAGGTTAATAGAACTTGAAATTTCCCTTGCAAGGCAAATGTTAAATGAACTTTGTCCCATTTCATCATCGTTTTTTGTCCCAGTTGTCAAGCAAATCACTGCAGTTTTTTATCATTTTTATTTTTTATTTTTTTTCTGACACCCACCTGCCCTGCAAGGTGGCTCTGAGTGGGTAGTTAAGTTTAGAACGGAATGGAACAGAACAGAGAGTAGAGTAGAATAGAATATAGAATATAGAATATAGAATATAGAATATAGAATTGAATGGAATAGAATGGAATGGAATAGAATAGAAAATAGAATAGAAAATAGAATAGAATAGAATAGAATAGAATAGAATAGAATAGAATAGAATAGAATAGAATAGAATAGAATAGAATAGAATTTGGAACAGAACAGAATAGAACAGAATAGAATAGAATTCAATAGAATAGAATAGAATAGAATAGAATAGAATAGAATAGAATAGAATGGAATGGAATGGAATGGAATGGAATGGAATGGAATGGAATAGAATAGAATAGAATAGAATAGAATAATGAATAGAGAATAGAATAAAATCGAATAGAAAATAGAATAGAATAGAATATGGAATGGAATGGAATGGAATAGAATAGAATAGAATATAGAATGGAATGGAATGGAATGGAATGGAATAGAATAGAATAGAATAGAATAGAATAGAATAGAATAGAATAGAATAGAATAATGAATAGAATAGAATAGAATAGAATAATGAATAGAATAGAATAATGAATAGAATATAGAATAGAATAGAATAGAATAGAATAGAATAGAATAGAATAGAATAGAATAGAATAGAATAGAATAGAATATAGAATGGAATGGAATGGAATAGAATAGAATAGAATAGAATAGAATAGAATAGAATAGAATAGAATATAGAATGGAATGGAATGGAATGGAATGGAATAGAATAGAATAGAATAGAACAGAATAGAATATAGAATGGAATGAATGAAATGGAATGGAATAGAATAGAATAATGAATAGAATAGAATAGAATAGAATAATGAACAGAATAGAATAGAATAGAATAGAATAATGAACAGAATAGAATAGAATAGAATAATGAACAGAATAGAATAGAATAGAATAGAATAGAATAGAATAGAATAGAATAGAATAGAATAGAATAGAATAGCATAGAATTCTTTATTGGCCAAGTGTGATCAGACACATGAGGAGTGACTCATGCAGTCATTAAGCGAATCCGGCTTCCCCATTGACTTTGCTTGTCAGTAGGTTGCAAAAGGGGATCATGTGCCCCCAGGACACTGCGACCGTCATAAATACGAGTACCTTAATAAACTCCTTGCCAAGTATCCGAATTCTGATTCCACAAACACGGGGATGCTGTGGCGGTTCGTAGGAGGGGAAACCGGTCGTAAGTCCCTTTTTTTCCCAATGTTGTTTCGACTTCCAATCGTCACTAAACGGGGACTCCCTGTCTTCCAGAAGCACTCTCTTAAGTGTCACTTGTGAATGCAACTCCAGCCTTGAACCTCTCTCGGCTCACCTGCAGATCCTTCATCTCCTTCTCCGCCCGTAGGCGCTCGGCCGTCTCCGCGTCCAGAAGCTGGGAAGCTGACTCTCCGGTGTTCCTCTCGTCCGTCAGCTCTGACGTTAGCTCCGCGACCTGGGAGGAGGGGGAAACAAAAGTTAGCCCATAGCCAGGGGGGTGGGGAGGGGGGGTGGAATGGAATCCCACCAGAATCGGATGTTTTTGCATTGACAACAGATGGAAATGTAGCCATCTTTTCCCTTTTGCTTTTAGAGTTAGATGATGCTGGGGGGGGGATGTGAACGAGAGTCCAGCTAGATATAACAACACTAAACCTAGCGTGAGAATCAAGGTTATTGAAATAAGAGATGATAAGAATTGGCAGGCTGGAGAGCTGGAGAGGAAGCCTGCGCTTCAAGTTAATTGGGGAATGTGATTTATGACTAATTGGAGGAGGGAACTGTGCTTTGATACTATGTGCCCAAGGGAGAGGAATTCAATTTTTGGCTTCAATTATGCAGTGCCGATGTTATGCTACTCGAATAAAAGATCCTTTAAGGTTAACAATGCCTCGAAGTTCTTTTGAAGAGTTTCATCTGTCGGAACCATGACACTTCCCCTCTTTGAGAATCCGCTAAAGAAAACCCCAGATGCATTAGAAGTCGTCCCCCCCACTCAACATCTGGATTTTGTGGAACAGGTCAGGGCTAACCCCCTGCCACTGGCCTTCAAGGAGAGATCTGGTGAATTGAAGGATGGGGGTTCCTGATCCGTTTCTTTATCAAAATTTTCTTTCTTTACAAAGTTTCTTTCTTTCTTTAAGTGTAAAGTGTATTTATTCGCCAAACATTTGTTTCTCCATAAAATGACTTATTGACTGTTTATAGGTTAGGATACATGTTAGATCCTACCTAGTGGCGATGAGGGAGGCTAGGACTAACTACTATTCCTCGCTCATCGCGTCATCAGATAACCGCCCGGCCGCCCTCTTCAGGGTGACCCGCTCTCTCCTCCAACTGAGGGGAGGGGGGGATCCCCTGGAGGGGAGAGCCGAGGATTTTGCGCAATATCTGCATGACAAAGT
>NW_015392442.1:10039-11157 GCF_001527695.2 Protobothrops mucrosquamatus | reverse complement strand
TTTTTTGTTCTTTGATGTATTTTGTTTGTCTGTTTTAATATGCTGTGCACCGCCCTGAGTCCTACGGGAGAAGGGCGGTATATAAATTAAATTATTAAATTAAATTAAATTAAATTATAGAATTTGTTTGCTTTGTTTATAAAAATGTATTTATTTATTTACAGGAGGGGTCTTCAAACTTGGCCCTTTTATGACTTGTGGACTTCAACTCCCAGAATTCCTCAGCCAGCCTGCCTGGCTGAGGAATTCTGGGAGCTGAAGTCCACAAGTCATAAAAGGGCCACGTTTGAAGACCCCTGCCTTAAAGTGTCCGTCACAGACTTCGCACTTTTAAGAGGTATGGACTTCCACTCCCAGAATTCCCCATCCAGGGAATTGAAGTTTCCCCATCTTAAAGCAGGCTGGCTGGGGAATTCTGGGAGTGGAAGTCCACCCATCTCAAAGCATCCAGGCTGGGGAATTCTGGGAGTTGAAGTTCACCCCTCTTAAAGCATGCTGGCTGGAGAATTCTGGGAATTGGAAGTCCTCCCTTCTTAAAGGATGCTGGCTGGGGAATTCTGGGAGTGGAAGTCCACCCGTCTTAAATGGGCCAAGTCTGAAAAAACAGCTACGATCTCAGAGGATCGGAGAGGAGAAAGGTCAGTCCTGAGCTTCATGGAGGCTGAAGATTGAATCCCGGACATCATTTAGACCAGGGGTAGGCAACCTTGGCTCTTTTATGACTCGTGGACTTCAACTCCCAGAATTCCTGAGCCAGCCATGCTGAGGGAAAAGGGAGAGGTTTCCAAGCTGAGCCATGTTGGCTCAGGAATTCTGGGAGTTGAAGTCCATCAGTCATGAAGGGGCCATAGTTCCCCCATGCTGGCTCAGGAATTCTGGGAGCTGAAGTCCACGAGTCATGAAGGGGGCCATAGTTCCCCCATGCTGGCTCAGGAATTCTGGGAGTTGAAGTCCACGAGTCATGAAGGGGGCCATAGTTCCCCCATGCTGGCTCAGGAATTCTGGGAGTTGAAGTCCACAAGTCATAAAGCGGCCTAGGCCTAGGCCAGGGATAGGCAACCTTGGCCCCTTCATGACTGGTGGACTTCAACTCCCAGAATTCCTGAGCCAGCCATGCT
>NW_015392442.1:5034-8767 GCF_001527695.2 Protobothrops mucrosquamatus | reverse complement strand
GGCCATAGTTCCCCCATGCTGGCTCAGGAATTCTGGGAGTTGAAGCCCACGAGTCATGAAGGGGCCATAGTTCCCCCATGCTGGCTCAGGAATTCTGGGAGTTGAAGCCCACAAGTCATGAAGGGGCCATAGTTCCCCCATGCTGGCTGAGGAATTCTGGGAGTTGAAGTCCACGAGTCTTAAAGTTGCCAAGGTTGAGGATCCCTGATATAGGGCAGGGGCGGGGAATCTTGGCCCCTTCATGACTCGTGGACTTCAACTCCCAGAATTCCTGAGCCAGCCATGCTGAGGGGAAAGGGAGAGGTTTCCAAGCTGAGCCACGCTGGCTCAGGAATTCTGGGAGTTGAAGTCCACCAGTCATGAAGGGGTCAAGGTTGACTATCCCTGATTTAGAGTCACCTGATTGGCAAAATGGGCAGCATTTAATTGATTTAATTAATGGGATACTGCTTGCCAAAAAAAAGGGCAGGGATGGTCGGGCAGATCCAAGGCCAGGCCAGGACATGTTCCTGCTTCTTCTGATCTTCTGGAGATCTTTCTGCCCTCACCCTAAAAGCCCAGGCAAGGGGCAGACGCTACTCCTGGTTGCAGAGCTCCTCGTCTACTCCCTAAGTACAGGCAGTCCTCAACTTAACGACCCACAACGGAGTCCAACATTTCTGTTGCTAAGTGGGGGAGCTGTTAAGCCAGCTTTGCCCCGTTTAACGACCTTCCTCGCCACCGTGAACCGCTGCCATCGCTAAGTTGAGACACACGGTCGTGAAAGCGAATCCGGTTTCCCCCATTGGCTGGGCTGGGCGGAAGGTCGCCAGAGGGGATCCCGCGACCGTCATAAACGTGAGTCAGTGGTCCGGTGTCTGAATTTTGATCGCGGGACCACGGGGGGGGGGTTGTCGATTAGCATGAAAAAACAGTAGCTAAGTCACTTTTTTTTTCAGTGCCGTGGTTAACTTGGATCGGTCGCTAAACGAACGGTCATTAAGTCGAGGACTTTAACTTGGGGGGGGGAGGATTTCAAGGCCTTACCTTGCTCTCCAAGCGGTCGCTGCTCAGCCGCAGTTCGTTCCGCTCTTTCTCCACCTTCTCCAGGCGGCCCTTTAACTGCTGGATTTCTTCCTGCGAGGAGAACGGAAAAGCAGGCTGCGAGAGCGAATCGGGGAGCGCCAGAGTTTCAGCCCCGGGTTGGGAAGTCGGGCTGGAAGGGACCCTGGAGGTCTTCTAGTCCAACCCCCTGCCCCAGGCAAGAGTCCTTGCAGCTTCCCAGTCTTCTCTTGAAGAGCTCCAGGGACGGAGCAGCCACAACATCTGGAGGCCAGCCGTTCCGCTGGCTAATTGTTCCAATTGTCAAGAAATTTCTCCTTTGGTTCCAGGTTGGGTCTCCCTCTGAGGGGTTTCTGCACGTTGCCCACCCTCCCTCCCTTTCTTTCTTCTTTCCTTCCTCCTTCTTTCTTTCTTTCCTTCTTTCCTTCCTTTTTTCCTTCCTTCCTTCCTTTCCTCCCTTGTCCCTCCCTCCTTTCCTTCCTCCCTCCCTCCATCTCCTCCCTCCCTCTTTTTCTTTCATTCTTTTTCTTTTTCTCCCCTTTCCTTCCTTCCTTCCTTCCCTCGTCCCTCCCTCCTTTACTTCCTCTCTCTCTCTCTCTCCTTCCTCCCCCCCTCTTTTTTCTTTCTTTCTTTTTCTCCTTCTTCCTCCCTCCCTTTCTCTTCTTTCCTTCCGTCCTTCCTCTCTTCCTTTCTTCCATCCATCCCTCCCTCCTTTTTTCCTTCTTTTCTTTCCTTCCTCGCTCCCTCTCCTTCCTCCTTCCCTCCCTCTTCCCTTCCTTTCTTCCCTCCCTCCCTCCTTTCTTTCCTTCTCTCCTTCCTCTTTCCTTCCTCGCTCTCTCCCTCCCTCTCCTTCCTTACTTCCTCCCTCCCCCTCCCTCTCTTCTTTTCCTTTCTTCCTTCCCTCCCTCTCTTCCTTTCCTTTCCTCCCCCCTCCCTTTCTTTCCTTCCTCACTCCCTCCCTCTCCTTCCTTCCTTCCTTCCTCACTCCCTCCCTCCCTTCCTCTAGCATCATAGGCCTGGAAGGGACCCGGGAGGTCTTCTAGTCCAGCTCCTTGCTTGATCAGGAGACCTTATACCACCCCAGACAAACGGCCGTCCGATCTCTTCCTCAAAGCCTCCAGTGATAGAGTACCTGCAACTTCTCCAGGGAAGCCCCTTTTGTTTTTTTACTAAATCGTTTAATATCCCAAAATCCCTCCCTACGTCCAGGCTGGACTCTCCCTCTGACTTCCATTCCTAGAAATTCCCCAGCCGGCAGGCTTTAAGATGGGTGGACTCAGAATCCGAGGGCAGTAAAGGGACCTCAGAGGTCTTCTAGTCCAGCCCCCTGCCCCGGGGAAGAGTCCTTATACCATGTAGGCCAGTGTTTCTCAACCTGGGCCACTTTAAGATGGATGGACTTCAACTCCCAGAATTCCCCAGCCAGCTTTCCCCAGGGGACTGGAGGCTAAAACATACAAGGAACGGTTGCTGGAATTGGGTAGGTCTGGTTTAATGAAGAGAAGGACCAGGGGGGACATGATAGCAGTGTTCCAGTATCTCAGGGGCTGCCCCAAAGAAGAGGGAGTCAAGCTATTCTCCAAGGCGCCTGAAGGCAGGACGAGAAGCAACGGGTGGAAACTAATCAAGGAGAGAAGCAACCTAGAACTAAGGAGAAAGGAAAGGGAGGAAGGAAGGGTGAAGGAAGGAAGGGTGAAGGAAGGAAGGAAGGAAGGAAGGAAGGAAGGAAGGAAGGAAGGAAGGAAGAAAGAAAGAAAGAAAGAAAGAAAGAAAGAAAGAAAGAAAGAAAGAAAGAAAGAAAGAAAGAAAGAAAGAAAGAAAGAAAGAAGAAAGAAAGCCAGGCAACGGATCATGGAAACTGATCAAGGAGAGAAGCAACTTAGAACTAAGGAGAAACTTCCTGACAGTCAGAACAATTAACCAGTGGAACAACCTGCCTCCAGAAGCTGTGAATGCTCCAACACTGGAAGTTTTTAAGAAGAGACTGGACAGCCCTTTGTCCGAAATGGTCTCTAGGGTTTCCTGCCTGAGCAGGGGGTTGGACTAGATGACCTCCAAGGTCCCCTCCAACATTACTATTATTATTAACTTCCCCAGTTCTTCTTAAAGACCCACCCTAGGGGGGTCCCTCCCTCCCTCCCTCCTCCAGCTAGGAGACCCACGTACATCTTTGGCCCGGATCTGGTCCTCCGTCAGCTGAACCTCAATCAGAGGCCGAACGGTGGTGAAAAGCTTCCACCAGGGCCAGCCCTTCACGCCCTTGTTCTTCTTGATGTTCTTCTGGACGCAGCGGATAGCCAGGTCCTGAATCTGCATTGGGGGGGGACGACAAGAGGGGAAGAGAAGCAGATCAGGCCAAGAGGAGCCCCTTGAGGCCGAAACCAAGAGGCCAAAACCAAGACACCCCCACGCCCCCCTCGGCCCTTCTCCGTGGTCCTTCCAAAGGCTTCAGAAGGGTCCAAGGAAGAACTCAACTCAAGAGAAGACCAGGCTGACTCTCTTTCGCTACATCAATCTATCCGTCCATCCTTATCTATACTATTTATCTATCTCTATGTATCTATTTATATCTCTCCATCCATCCATGTCTTTACATCCTATCCTATCCTATCTATCTATCTATCTATCTATCTATCTATCTATCTATCTATCTATCTATCTATCTATCTATCTATCTATCTATCTATCTATC
>NW_015392442.1:0-2825 GCF_001527695.2 Protobothrops mucrosquamatus | reverse complement strand
ATCCATCCATCCATTTATTGTATATCTATCATGTCTCTCTGTCTATTTATCTATCTCTATGTATCTATTTATATCTGTCCATCCAGCCAGCCATTATGTCTGTCTATCCTATCCTATCTTATTTTATCCTATCCTATCCTATCCTCTCCCTCCCTCCCTCCACCCACCCATCCACCCACCCACCCACCTACCTACCTATCACTATCTATCCATTTATCTATCGTGTATCTATCATGTCTATCTATTTATCTCTATGTATCCATTTATATCTGTCCAGCCAGCCAGACATTATGTCTGTCTACCCTACCCTTTTCTTTCTTTCTTTCTTTCTTTTTCTTTCTTTCTTTCTCTTCTTTCTTTTTCTTTCTTTCCCTCCCTCCCTCCCTTTCTTTCTTTCTTTTCTTTCTTTCCTTCCTTCCTTTCTTCCTCTTTCTCTCTCTCTCTCTCTCTATCCATCCTCCCACCAATTCATTCATTCATCCACCCATTCATTCATCCATCCATCCATCCATCCATCCATTTAATTTATTTACTTATTTATTTCCACATGTGCCTGGCTGAGGAATTCTGGGAGTTGAAGTCCACAAGCCATGAAAGGGCCAAGTTGGAAGGCCCCTGCCCTAGACAAACGGCTGTCCAATCATTTCTGGAAAGCCTCCAGAGACGGAGTGCCCTGTTACTGCCTGCTCTTTGGGAAGCCCTTTCTTGGAAAAAACGGTCTGATCTTTCCGAAAACCCAGGGCCCCACCTGAAGGCTGTGGCTGCTTCGGCACCCAGCGAGAACTTGTCGTTCTTCAGGGAACAACAGGAGGAGGAGGAGGAGGAACAGGCGTTTGATATGTTCGCCCCCTTAAAGTTATTTGTAAAAATAATAAAACCCCTAAAGGGAGATTAATCGTGGCTTAGAATTAGGGGGAGGGGGATCCTGCCTCCTGTTTTACCCCACCCCCATTTCAGAGCTGCAACGCAATGACTGTGCAAGCTTGTGGAACAAGCAAAAATCTTGAATCTGCAAGCCACCCAGAGTCACCTTGTAGGGGCACAGAAATTTAATAAATAAAGAGAGAGAGAGAGAGAGAGAGAGAGATGATAGAGATAGATAGATAGATAGATAGATAGATAGATAGATAGATAGATAGATAGATAGATAGATAGATAGATAGATAGATAGATAGATAGATAGATAGATAGATAGATAGATAGATAGATAGATAAACATACATGATAGATAAATAAACAGACAATGATAGATAGATATAGATAGATAGATGATAGATAGATAGATAGATAGATAGATAGATAGATAGATAGATAGATAGATAGATAGATAGATAGATAGATAGATGATAGATAGATAGACCGATAGACATGATAAACAGACAGACAGACATGATAGATAGATAGATAGATAGATAGATAGATAGATAGATAGACAGACAGATAGATATAGATAGATAGATAGATAGATAGATAGACAATGATATAGATAGATAAATAGACAGATAGATAAATAGATAGACAGAAGATATGATAGATAGATGATAGATACATAAATAGACAGATAGATAGATAGATAGATCGACAATGATAGATATAGATAAAGACAGATAAATAGATAGATAGATAGATAGATAGATAGATAAATAGATAGATAGATAGATAGATAGATAGATAGATAGACAGAAGACATGATAGATAGATGATAGATACATAAATAGACAGATAGATAGATAGAGTGAATAGATAGATATGGTGAAGAGAGAGAGAGAGAGAGAGAGAGAGAGAGAGAGAGAGAGAGAGAGAGAGAGAGACCCCCTTTCGTAGCTTTGGACTCACCCCTCTCACCCCCCATGTCCCCCAGGCCCACCTACCTTGCCTTTCTTTCTCTAGGACAGACAAGGGGGCCTCTTCGCACAGCCCCCCCTCCCCCCCAACCGTGCTGGAGAATGGTGAAGAGGAGACACGGGGATCACACAGTTCCCCTCCTACCTGTTGCAAGGCTGAAGAGGCAGCTCCCAAGGCCAAGGGGGGGGGAGAGACAAGTGAAATGGGGCTGGGGGCTGGGAGGAAGCTGCTGCTGCTGCTGCAGATGGTTTCCTTATGGAGCCCACCGTTCTACTTCCCTGCCGGAGACTCTTTGCACGAGGCAAAGCTGCCCATTTTAGGATAAGAAGAGAGGCATAAACACAGCAGCGGGGAGAGAGAGAGGGTGTGTGTGTGTGTGTGTGTGTGTGTGTGTGCGTGTGTACACACACGTGTGACTCACTCCTTCTCTGCCTAGCCTGACTTTTAAGGAATATACATATCTGCATGCCCAGATACAGACAGACACAGGAGTCCATGGCGCTCTCTGAGCTGGGCGGTTCTCCTTGCAGACGTTTCATGACCCACACTAGGGAACATCATCAGTGCTAGAAGAGAGGGGGGTTTGTGGAGTGGAGGAGGAGGAGGAGGAGGAGGGGAGAAAGAGAAAGAGAAAAAGAAAGAGAAGAAAGAAGGAGAAAGGGAACTGTGGGGTCCTGGGTGCTTCTCTGAGCTGGGTGGTCTTGCAGACATTTCATGACCCAACTAGGTAACAACATCAGTGCTAATAGGGTGTGGGGTTTGTGGAGTGGAGGAGGAGGAGGAGGAGGAGGAGGAGGAGGAGGAGGAAGACTGTGGGGTCCTTGGTGCTCTCTGAGCTGGGTGGTTTTCTTGCAGATGTTTCATGACCCAACTAGGGAACATCATCAGTGCACTGATGTTGTTACCTAGTTGGGTCATGAAAGGTCTAAAAGAAAAACCAACCAGCTGAGAGAGCACCCAGGACCCCACAGCCCCCCCCC
>NW_015392441.1:9420-18259 GCF_001527695.2 Protobothrops mucrosquamatus | reverse complement strand
AATGCATCCTTGTGCATGTTTCTTTAGGTGCCAGAACTTTAGAGCATGGTTATCAAATGACAACAGTAAGGATTCCATGTATTATGGAGGCCTCAGAAGCCAGTTAAGAAACTCACGTCTATAATACATAAAAGGGTATCAGCCAGAATTCTAATGGTAATCCTTGGTTGCTGTTTAGAAGTGATAGAAGGCAGCTGTAGGACCACAGTGGTGACTTTCAGATGTTGAATCCAAGCAGCCTGATCTTTCCAGCAGGATCCCATCTTAATCCTCAGCAGTGCTCAATTCTTTGCCTAAGCTATCTGCTTACCACCAGGCTGATAATTCCTGGATGTCCTCAGGACTGCTGGAAGATGGAACAGGAGATCCAAGCTATTGCAGTAACTTCTCTGGATGTTTGGGCTTATTCGGTAAATACTTTGGAACCAGAACACAACATCTGGGGACTTCTCACTATTCAGCTGCAAGGCAGATCTCCTTGCAGAATAAAAGGGACATTTTGAAAATCAAACGGTCTGCCTATTATTGCAAAATCAGTATAAAATTCAAATGAATCCACGCTTATTCAGACTATTCAAAATATATTTTGAGATTCGGTATTCTTGCTGGGGGAAACATGTCTCAGAGCCTTCCTTTATTGATAAAGCAGTACTGAATATTGTAGTCACCAGGATGAAAATGTTTAATTTAGATTTCGGGTTGAGAGGGAAATAAGTGTGAAAATGTTACTTGTAAAAATGTTAATTGCTTACAGTATTGATCAGGTTATCTGATCTTAGATGAAAATGGTTTTGGAAATATATAAACAGGGCTTATGTCTGAATAAGATTTCTATGAATAAAAGGTCTTATTGCGGGTGTTATTGCAAACATAAATAAAAGACTTGAAAACTTTTTTTTTTTTTAAAATAACATTTATTGTGGCAGATGCTCTTATGTCAAACCTCTTAAAATTATTTGTGTTTCTAAACACTTCCATATTTGAAATTTGTTTATTGCGCAAAATGTTTTAGTACAAAAATATATGAGACTGTGTGAGAAATTCACAGATTGTAAGAGGGATTCAGGATAGAAAATGTGTCACGTATAGCATGGTCCATACAAAGGAATTGGAGAAAACCAGTGGTGGGATTCAGCCGGTTCCCACCACTTCGACAGAACCAGTAGCTAAGTTTTTGTTGCCCAGGCCCAGAATGGACTTCTGGAAGCGGCATCCACACAGAGAACTGGTTGTTCACATATTTGAATCCCACCACTGGAGGAAACCATGTAGAATTCCTTTACAGGCAGGATTCCTGAGTGAAATTTGTCTAATCTAGAACCTGCTAGAACAGTGGTGGTGAACCTTTGGCACGGGTGCCAGAGGCAGCACTCAGAGCCTTCTCTGTGGGTGCGCGCACCGTCACCCCAGTCCTAGCCCTTCAGCTGGGTTTTATAAAACCTTTTTGCTTTAGGCCTCCGCTGCCGTGTACAAAAAAAAAGGTTCAATCAGTCAATTTCAACTTCTCACGGGGAAAAAAAAGATCTCTGCAAAGTTGGAATTGATTGATTGAACTTTTTAGTCCCACCCAGTTTGCTGTTACCACCACAGTCATGCCCACCCAATGGGCCACACACACCCAATGGCACCCGATGATGCATAAGTGGGTTTTGGGTTGCAGTTTGGGCACTCGGTCTCTAAAAGATTCGCCATCACTGTGCTAGAATGCATTTTACAATATTTCTTAACTCAAGAAGTGTGCCTCAAAGATATATATTTGAAATTTCATTTATATTATATTTATATTATATTGAAAATACTTACAGGTAGTCTTTGTTAAACCATCACAATTTGGACTGGAACTCAGTGAAGCAGTTGCTAATTGAAACCTCACAATTTTTCAATTTTATTTCAGCTTTCCTTTGTTTTATAGACCTGTGAGGTGTAGGATAGGGGGGCAAACTGTCGACCCATGGGCCGGTTGGGTCCCATGGAAGCCGCACCCACCCCAGCTCCAGCAAGGGGAAAAAAGTCATGTTACGTCATGACACGTCATGTGACAAAGCGAGTTTGACACCTCTGGTGTAGGAGAAGGACTAGCAGAGCTAGAGGAAGAATTAAAAGTTTAGACTCCTTATGTAGCCATAAGCAAACTAAGTCCACCCCACCCCCTCAAATGCTGTTGACCCTTATCTAACAGGTGCTGACTGTTAATTGAGAAGATTCTTGTGCTAATGTCAGGCAAAAAAGATCAGGACCACACCTGGAGTTCCTGTTAAACTGATTTATTACTGATTATATATGTGCACAAGAATCTACTCAACTAACAATTCTATCTTGGCATTAGATGAGGGTCAATGGTATTCAAGACAGATTGGACTTATTCCGACTGTGGCTATGTAGAGATTCTAGGCTGATTCTTCTTTTGACTCCTTTTCTATTCCTTCTCCTACAGCATAGTTTTTTAGCAATAAATCAGTTAATGTAAACCTTCACGTGTGAACCTGTTTTTTGCACCCAATAGATAGTTGTAAATTGAAGATTGATTGTAAAAGTACTTTTTCATCACTGTCCTAACTATGAACAGTCACTAAACAAGGCAGTCATTAAATGAAGACTGTTCAGAAATCTCTCTTTCTTTCTCTTTCTCAAAATGCATTCAAAAGATTATGGAAAGCTGCCTATGGATTCATAGGCTTAACTCCAAATTTATACTAGAATGCTGAAAGCTATATTGCAGAGGCAATAATAACAGCTGCCGGCTATGCTATATCTATTTCTACAATAACTAGCTTGCTATATTTTTCATGCAGGGAATGGAGCTTAATAACAAATGAATGGGTTTCTATTTTTAATAAGGCTCACATTCATTTTAAAAATTAAAAGATTGTTCTGCGCTTGCCATGCTAGTTACTATTTCATTAGCGTGAAGAACTCTGAACATTTTTTTGTGTGCTGAAAATGGATGAAGAATCAGTCCCTGAGGCACCACTGCTTTTCAGCAATTTTTAATAAACCGTATTGCTTTTAACTCTCTGCAGTGTCTGGAGATTGTTTAAGGAAGAGTTGCTTCCATATGGGGGACAGTATATAAACATCAGGACCAAGGAACCTTGTATTCTCTGAATAGGTTGAACTACAGATCCCAGAATCCTTTGCTACTTATCCTAGGCAAACAGGAGTTGTAATTTAACATCATCTGGAGTACAGATAAAGCTTTGCCAAAGAGCTCGTTTTCAGGACACCCGGAGATAAATGGATTTTAAAAATTCTCTTCCACATTTATGGACAGAAACACTGAAGGAAAAAGAGACCTCTGCTGACAATGGGTGCATACCGATCTTCCTCATTTATCAGCCAGATCAGAGGTCCCCAACCTATGGGCCGTGGCCCTCTACCGGGCCGCGGCCTCTTGGCCACCAGGCCACATGAGTAGCAGGGCAGGGCATGCACGTGTGTGTGTGCTCAACCCCCCTCCTGTCACCGTTGCTGCAAGTGTGCGGGCAGCAGCACCACCGCTAGTAATGCATGGATGGCCGCAGGTCTGCAAGCGGCAGGTGGGACTGAACTTCCATTGCTAAGCGACACAGTCGTTCAGTGAATTACACCCAATTTTTTTTCATTGCATTAAATGAATCACATGGTTGTAAAGCAGGGGTCTTCAAGCCTGGCCCTTTTATGACTTGTGGACTTCAACTCCCAGAATTCCTCAGCCAGTTGAAGTCCACAAGTCATAAAAGGGCCAAGTTTGAAAACCCCTGTTGTAAAGTGAATTGCACAGTCATTAAGCAAATCTGGCTTTTTCCATTGACTTTGCTTGTTGGGAGCCTTCTGGGAAGGTCATAAATGGCGAGCAATGACCCTGGGATGCTACAAATAATGTAAATACATGCTGGTTGTCCAGAGCACGAATTTTGATCACACAACCGCAGAGTTGCTGCGATGACTGTAAGTAATGTAATTATATTTTGAGAAGGAAGAATTCTCCCCTAGAAATGGCTTCAAATTTCTGCCAGCTTGACAGCCGGTGACAACCAATTCTAGGAGTTAAGCGTGGACTTTGGCAATGTCTTTGGCTTGTGTAAATCTTTAAAGCCTGGGTGAAATATTAAAAACCTAGTTTTCTCTATCTTGCCTAGGACAAAGAACTGTTTGAGAATGAGACATGATTTAAACAATACTGCTTCAAGATAAACTGCTGTTACATAAAAGATGGTGAGCCGGAAATGCAGAGTCTCTCGCTGTCCTTATCATGTATCAGGGAAGCTTGCAATTGCAGTATTTTTTGAGGTTGTTTTTGACAGACAATATTTCTGGAATTCAAGTCCTGCCTTCTCAGTACTATGAATTCAGTGTGTACTGTAGATTTACAAGCAAGTTAGTTACTATATTGGTCATAATAACTCAATCATCTTTCTTACCGTGAAGAATTCCCTCCAAGTCAAGGAATCTAAGGAGCTATTATTCTGAGAGTCCTATGTGCAGACTTCAACCCCCAGAATTCTTAGCTATGCCCAAGTGGGCTCAGGAATTCTGGGAGCTGAATATTACAAACTGGAGGCTGCATGAGGGATACTCAAGTTTTGACTTGCAAAGTTTAATGCACATCTGTTTTAGTTTTCTTCACCTACAGGAAAAAAAACGCACAGAGAAAAAGAAGAAGTGCACAGATAAGAGGGGGTCAACCTATTCTCCAACGTACCTGAAGGCAGGACAAGAAGCAATGGATGAAAACTAATCAGGGAGAGAAGCAACCTAGAACTAAGGAGTAAAAATAATTAATCAGTGGAATAGCTTGCTTCCAAAAGTTGTGGATACTCCATCCCTGGACATTTTAAAGAAAATATTGGATAGCCATTTTCTGGATTGATATAGGGTTTCCTGCTGGGGCAAAGGATTGGACTAGAAGACTTCCAAAATCCCTTGCAATCTCTTATTCTGTATTATGCACTGTTGAAATGGTTTATTTGCCATTGGATTGAATCAGCGAGACCTTGAGAGACCCCAGAGATTAGGTGGAAAACTGGAGCAAACCTGCCCAAGTATTGGCTAGCAGGAAAATTGCAACTCTTTGCATCAGTTAGTAATCATCACTCTGCTATGAAGCTCAGCAGATCATAATGTAAGGAGAGGTGTCTGGAATTGGGTAGTGTACAAATAAATTGATTAAAGAAGAACAACAAAGATGATTAGGGGTCTGGAGGCTAAAACATAAGGAACAGTTGCTGGAATTGGGTATGTCTAGTTTAATGAAGAGAAGGACGAGGGGGGACATGATAGCAGTGTTCCAATATCTCAGGGGCTGCCACAAAGAAGAGGGAGTCAAGCTATTCTCCAAAGCGCCTGAAGGCAGGACAAGAAGCAACGGATGGAAACTAATCAAGGAGAGAAGCAACCTAGAACTAAGGAGNACTGGACAGCCATTTGTCTGAAATGGTGTAGGGTTTCCTGCCTGAGCAGGGGGTTGGACTCGATGACCTCCAAGGTCCCTTCCAACTTTATTATTATTATTATTATTATTATTATTATTATTATTATTATTATTATTATTATTATTATTATTATTATTATTATTATTATTATTATTATTATTATTATTATTATTATTAATTATGAGGGCCCTGATAGATTAGATGAAAGACCAATTCATCCAGTCTTCTGCATCACACATTGGCCAACCAGATCCATTCAAGAAACTTACAGGCAGGAACAGGATACTAGATTTCTTGCATTGTAGATCCTTGGAGGTCATCTTAATGGTCTGCTCTAAGACAAGTAGCCATTGCTGATGCCATCTTCCAAGATGGATGAAAAATGTCTAAATCAGTGCCCATCACACATCTGATGGTGGTAAATCCCACAGATTAACAAGGCATGATTATTTTCCATCAGCTGCAACAGAAAGATGACCAGGAAGTGTTTGTTCTCCAGGATTGTTAATAGCTTTGCTTCTGGAGAACAAGAATGTGTCGAGTTAAGAATCATATGGCACTTTCAACTTTTACTTTCTTGTTTAACCTGTCCATTTAAAACTAAGAATTATTCAATAGAAACCAACTCTTTCTCCATTCTTGCTCTGCAGAAACATATAGCTAATCAATAGTTAGAAATCTGCTTTTGTCCTTTAGCTGTTTCTTTAAAACCTCCAATGTTTTCCCTTAATAGCTGTGTAGCGTTAACTCTCCACTCATCTTCAGAGGATCGGAAAGAACCTGCCAATAAAGGAGGATTTAGCTTTCCCGTAGGCAAAATTTAACCTTTTCCCCCCTTCCTTAACAATTACACTTGAACACTGAGGCCTCTTTTGGAAATCCAAAAAAACTCAATTGAGCTGCCACTTGGATTAAGAAAATAGTGCAGGTTGCATTTGACAAGATGTCTCTTATCACCAAGATGATCGAATCAATGCAATTTCTTTGTTGTTTTTTGGGGATCCTACCTTTCCTGTCAGTGGTGTAGCCCAGAGGTCTTCAAACTTGGCCCTTTTATGACTTGTGGACTTCAACTCCCAGAATTCCTCAGCTGGCGTGCCTAAGGAATTCTGGGAGTTGAAGTCCACAAGTCATAAAAGGGCCAAGTTTGAAGACCTCTGGTGTAACCAATTCAGATTACGCTAATAAGCTTTACCATAAGTCAGCATGTGGAAGATCATTTGAGAATAGGCTCCATCTCTTTGATGCAACTTGAGTTGAATGAATGAACAATGAGTTGAATGAATGAACAATGAGTTGAATGAATGAACAATGCCATATGTGTTTTTGTGGCACTAAAATACGGTTTACAAAATTATGCTTCCTGATTTTATAATACACCAGAAAATCATTGTCAACTCTTAATGATCACACACAGTTTCTCCCCAGAATACTGTGCCCTCCACCTATTTCACTGTTGTTGTTGTTAAGTTTGCACAAATACTTAATCAAAGAATATGACAATTACTTTGGTAGAACATGCTAACCTTAATTACCTTTAATCTCACCTGGGTTTTCATTAGTCAGCTGTAAGAACCTTATTCAAACATTATACAAATCTGGAAAATGGAATAACTCTATTAAGTATATAATGCAAGCGTTACCAGTGATCCATCACTATAGGAGCTGGATTTGCACAGCACACTTAAGTGTATTTATTTATTTTGTGTATGGCATACAAGGCCAGGAAAGCTACAGTGTTATGCACACGGTAGGAATCCTGGCAGGCGACAGTTGCTGGAAGGGATATTGGAGGTCTTCTAGTCCAACCTCCTGCTCAAGCAGGAAACCCTATACCATTTCAAACAAGTGACTGTCCAGTCTCTTCTTAAAAACCTCCAGTGATGAAGCACCCACAACTTCTGAAAGCACACCATTCCACTGGTTAATTGTTCTCACTGTTAGGAAATTTCTCCTTAATTCCAGATTGCTTCTCTCCTTGATTAGTTTCCACCCATTGTTTCTTGTCCTGTCTTCTGGTGCTTTGGAAAATAAGTTGACCCCCCCTCTTCTCTGTGGCAGCCCCTCAAATATTGGAATATTGCTATCATGTCACCCCTAGTCATTCTTTTCTCTAGACTAGCCATATCCATTTCCTGCAACCGTTCTTCCTATGTTTTAGTCTCCAGTCTCCTGTATTGATCTTTTATGCTTTTCACTGCAGGAGGATATTCTAAGAATGAGAATTGAGAACTCTTTGTTTTTAGTTTTGATCGGAGAATGATGACAGAGGGGAATGGAAAATGACATCATTCTAGGTGGCACATCATGAAGTCATATCATGAAGTCTTTGCATGGGACACGAATTATGTTCAGTTGCATTTTATGATGGGTGCTTGTGGGAAGAGCATTATTAACTCCCATTTGTGTCAAGATGGTTGACTAATGAATTCTACTATTTCTCTCTGTTACAGTCCATGGTGGATTTTTTTTTTATGTCTTTAGTGGAAAGAAGAACGGTCATAACTCAATCCTTGGCATATAGTAATCGAGGTTGGCAGGCCTAGAAGATGTACCTTCTCTGCTATCGCATCTTTTTCTGGATCGCCCTCTGAGGATGAGGATGGTCCATACTTTGCTGGCCTTTTGTAATGACCTAAAAACTAGTTCTGCACCCATGCCTGGGCCTCCAAGTGCATCAAAGGACCTATTTCTTGGTTATATTAGCGATTTGGGTTTATCGGCTGCCATGCGTTTAAATTTTTGTAATGTTTTTAATTGTTCTTTTTTTATTTACTTTAATTCTGTGTGCCACCTGGAGTTGCTTGTTGAAATGGAAAGCCTTATAAACCAAATAAATACATAAAGGAGCAAGCAAGCAAACATATCCCCTTATCACCTTGTACTTCCTTGGAGATCATCTTTTAAGTTGACAGGGTCAAGCTATTTTGGAAAAAGGAACAGGCCAAAGTACATTTCAGATCAAATGAAAGTCAGAGTATGCATATTTTAAGCACCTAGACAGTGTGTTTGTGTGAATATTTAATGAACATATTCACAGGGTGATTTTTTTAAAAAATTAGTCTTCCTAGAGAATTAAATCATGCTAAACAACAGCAATAAAATAAAAAAATATTGAGCACAGCTCAAACCCTTGGAACGAATCAAAACCATGCTTAGGATTTAAAAAAAAATAAGGTTAAAACATTGTTACTCTCTGTGCACCTGCAGGATGACTGAAATTTAAAAGGCGAATGGGGAAAGGCCGAGAAAGTATCGTTTGGTACCACTTTTTCTGAAAGATTTGGCCTCTGGGTCTCTGGGACACAGCAGCAAATGTCACTGTCTTCATTTGGCTGGGCATAATTTTTAATTGGTTGCCATGGTGAAATCCTTAACAGAATAATAAATTAAAGCCAGGAGCAATCTTGCGGTATTCATCTGATTAA
>NW_015392441.1:0-9170 GCF_001527695.2 Protobothrops mucrosquamatus | reverse complement strand
CCGTAGATGGCTGATGAGACCGATGTTAGCACGGAATGTTCTGCCACATACTGAACAGAGAAATGTGGACACTGTTGCTTCAGCATTTGCAGCTCTGGCTTTACGGAGTGCTCGCTTCTCTTGTGCCAAGATTGTCCTTCTGTGTTCATATGTCTGGCAACCCTGGTAAACCAGGGTACGCCATGTCGGTCGATC
The DNA here is from genome assembly GCF_001527695.2 of Protobothrops mucrosquamatus. NCBI lineage: Eukaryota > Metazoa > Chordata > Lepidosauria > Squamata > Viperidae > Protobothrops > Protobothrops mucrosquamatus. Next base: position 8,975 of record NW_015392441.1, on the reverse strand, counting down.
ATGTGCCAAAAATTCCCAAGAGATGGTGTCGATATCCAGGGACTTGAGAGATGCTTTCAGCGTGTCTTTGTATCATTTCTTTTGTCCCCCGTGAGATCGCTTTCCTTGAGACAGCTCACCATAGAAGAGCTGTTTAGGGATGCGATGGTCTGGCATCCTTACAACGTGGCCTGCCCAGCGCATCTGGGCTTTCATCAACAGAGTGTAAACTGATGATAGGCCTGCTCTGGAGAGGACATCTGTATCTGGTATCTTATCCTGCCACAGGATCCTCAGAATTCTGCGAAGGCAAGTCATGTGGAAGTAATTCAGTTGCCTGACGTGCCTCCTGTACACTGTCCAGGCCTCACTAGCATACATTAGGGTAGTTAGCACTGCTGCCTGATAAACTTTAAGCTTAGTAGCAAGGCTTATTCTACGGCGGTCCCATACGTTAGTCTGCAGTCTGCCAAATGCAGAACTTGCCTTGGCAATTCTACAGTTGACCAGAGCAAGATTTAAAAAACAAAACACACAGATCCAGGCAGTTCTTTGTTTTAGGATTGTTGAGAGTTTTCAAAATTGACTTGTTAGGAGTTTCCCCACATCTCTCAAAGTCGCTATTGATCTCATCAGTCATGCTAAAGTATGGTTTGATAGACCAGCTGCAGCAGCAGACAGGTTCACTCTGCCCTAAACCATAGTTTGCAAAGATCATGCTTAGCATCTTTTGTCCACCCAGCCATGTCTCTCTAAAGACGGGAAGGAGCTTTAAGTGGATCAGTCTGTGGTGGGAAATCCATAATCTTGGCATCCAGGTATAGATAGTCCTTGATTTATGGCCACAATTAAGCCCAAAATTTATGTTGCTAAGTGAGAAATTTGTTAAGTAAATTTTACCCCATTTTATGATCTTTCTTGCCACATTTGTTAAGTGAATCATTGCAGTTGTTAAGTTAGCAACACGGTTGTTAAGCAAATCTGGCTTCCCCATTGACTTTGCTTGGCGGAAGATCACGAAAGGGGATCACATGACCTTGGGACACTGCAACTGTCATGAATACAGTGACTGCAATGGTTGTAAGTATGAAAAAAGGTTACTTTTTCAGTGCCATTGTAACTTTGAATGGTCACTAAATGAATTGTTGTAAGTTGAGGACTATCTGTATAATTTGGGCTTGCAGAAATTGTTTTGGGTTACCCTAAATAATTGGTTAGCCTTAGAACTGTTCTTATTAGACATAACTACACAGAAATACGATAAAGGGATATTTTATTTGATGCTACACATCTTCACGGCTGCTAGACTGGCGTATGCACAAAACTGGAGGAATAAAGAAACTCCAACAGAAGAAGAGATTCTATACAAAATTCTATCGTGTGCGGATATGGATAGGCTCACAATGGAAATGAAGGACAAGACAGAGTCAGATTATTTTGAAATCTGGGACAAATTTTACTATTGGTGTGAATCAAGGAGGACTGTTCGGGTTATAAGCTAGTGTTAAGATAGAAACATATATAATTGTATGTTAGTATATAGAGAAATAAATTAGATATTGTATTGTATAGAAAAATATATATGTATCTATATATAGAGATTAAGAATTATATGTATGAAGAGGAACAAATTGTTAGAAATATTTATACTGGAATGTTACACTATGTCCATTTTTTGTTTTAACTGTATTATAAATAAAAAGTTTTTTAAAAAAATAATTGGTTAGCCTTATGTGGTGGAATGTAGTCTGGATTCCAGGGAGGGAGGGGCTGCATTCCAGAGGACCAAGAGGCAGTGAAATTTAGATAGTTTGGTTGGGAGGAAGGGAGTTAAGGCAGCTCCGTCCTAGGAATTCTTAGAGTATGTCTTTAATGATGGCGATACTTTGCTTTAGTTCGGCAAGATTCTGTGTATAGGTGAGGAACAATAAAGGAAACTGTTCAGAAGAACCTCAGTGTGTCTTTCTTGGTTTTTGCAGCTTGATACCTATTAAATAAATCAAACTCGGGGTTATCTGTCATCTTTCTTTATCCCCTTACCTCCTCCTTATGGGGTGGACTGAGTTGAGCCAAAGCCACAAGCTTGCACCATCCCTGAATCAAGGGCTGTTGTGGCCTTTGAAACAACTAGAAGTTGTTCTTGTCACTGTATGAGGAGAGGAGGCTGAATTGTCACAAGCTTATTTGGCTTTCTCCGCAAAGAAGTGACTGAACAGCATTATTGTGCTCAACATACTTATCATGAGCCCACTCCAAGCAATCTCTTGAAAAGTCTAGGTTAGATTTACACTCTCTTACTGTAGGCAGTGCCCATTATATGGCCATTGCATTGGAAAATAATAGAGTTGAAAGTGGACTCTTACATCATGGCAATGTGTTGATGCCTGGGATTGCCTTTGAAAATGTTGTCGCTCCATTCTCTCTTCAGTATCTTAGCCACATTAACTTTCTCACAAAAGCTCCTAATAACAATGCCTTTGCAGTTTATATGTGTAGAAGGACTCCTTGACTTATGACTACAGTTGGGACCAGAATTTCCATTGCTAAGCAAGACAGTTGTTAAATGAGTCAGGCCCGATTTAATGACCTTTCTGCCATGGTTGTTAAGAGAGTCACTGCAGTTGTTAAGTGAATCATGCAGTCAAATGAACCTGGCTTCCCCCAGTGAAATTGCTTGGTAGAAGGTAGGCTGTATTAACAGAGGGATAGAATCAAGATCATGTGAAGTGTTAATACCACTTTACAATGCCTTGGTAAGGCCACACTTGGAATACTGCATCCAGTTTTGGTCACCGCGATGTAAAAAAGATGTTGAGACTCTAGAAAGAGTACAGAGAAGAGCAACAAAGATGATTAGGGGACTGGAGGCTAAAACATATAAAGAATGGTTGCTGGAATTGGGTATGTCTAGTTTAACGAAGAGAAGGACGAGGGGGGACATGATAGCAGTGTTCCAATATCTCAGGGGCTGCCACAATGAAGAGGGGGTCAAGCTATTCTCCAAAGCGCCTGAAGGCAGGACAAGAAGCAACGGATGGAAACTAACCAAAGAGAGAAGCAACCTAGAACTAAGGAGAAACTTCCTGACAGTTAGAACAATTAACCAGTGGAACAACCTGCCTCCAGAAGCAGTGAATGCTCCAATACTGGAAGTTTTTAAGAAGAGACTGGACAGCCATTTATCTGAAATGGTATAGGGTTTCCTGCCTGAGCAAGGGGCTGGACTTGATGACCTCCAAGGTCCCTTCCAACGTTGTTGTTGTTGTTGTTGTTGTTGTTGTTATTATTATTATTATTATTATTATTATATTATTATTATCATCATCATCATCATCATCATCATTATCATTATCATTATCATCATCATCATCATCATCATCATCATCATCATCATCATCATCATCATCATCATCATCATCATCATCATTATTATTATTATTATTATTATTATTATTATTATTATTATTATTATTATTATTATTATTATGCCAGCTGGGAAAGTCACAAATGGCCCTCAGGTGACCTTGGGATGCTGCAACCATCGTAAATACGTGCTGATTCTCAAGTGCTGGAATTTTGATCATGTGACCATGGGGATGCTGTAAGTGCGGTTGTAGCAGAGAGACAATTAACTTTTACAAAATATACCAGGTGCAAACAACATTTTTTTCAGTGCTATTGTAACTTTGAATGGTCACTAAATGAATAGTTGTAAGTCAAGGACTACCTATACGAGGGATTGAACAATTATTAAACACATAACTGTACCGGTCTACAGACTTTTTTTTTGAGGCAAAGAAAGATTTCAAACTAGATGTATCCAAAAAAATTTTTTATTAAGAAATGCTAGAGGGTCTTGCAAGGTATTTGACAGGGGAAGAGAACACCAGAACAACAGGCTTCAGGGCAGGTGGAACCAGAAAAAGGGATGGAGACGAATATAATGGGTCCTGTCGCTCAGCTAATTCTCCAAGGAGAAACTTGCACATGTGCAGTAAAAGCTGGACACAGGGAAGCAAGATTAAGGATTATTTAGAAGAAGCACACGTTCAGTGAGAAGAAAGAGAATGCCAGCATGCAATCAGGACACACACACACACACACACACACACACACACACACACACACACAGAGAGAGAGAGAGAGAGAGAGAGAGAGAGAGAGAGAGAGAGAGGATGCCAAATTAAAATCTCTACTCTGAGCAAAATGGGTGGTCATGTGACTTTGATTTTGGCTCCTTTCCCTCACTTTACCAGATGGGGAAAAAAATGAAGTTAATGTTTTCACCACTTTGGCATGCAAATAACATGTAGTGCATTCAGGGTAACTGATTCTAACAAATAGTGAGAGCTGAGTCCACATTACTCAGAAAATGTGTCGTTTACAGCTTGCTTGCTTGCTCATTCATTCATTCATTCATTCATTCATTCATTCATTCATTCATTCATTCATTCATTCATTCATCCTATTTCTTAACCACCCATCTCCTTACACTTAACCTGAGAATAATTTTGCAAAACAATCTTTTTCATTTGGGGGTGGTGGTGGTATCGCTCACCTTTTATTCCCCCCCCCTCTTTATGCTGGGGAAGGATGCCAGGTTCAAAGCATTATGATGAGATGCAAAATTGTAACCAGTTGGTAACTCTTTTACATTTCTTCCTCAAGAAATGATGGAGAATGACTCTTTCCTCTGGAGAGTACTTACAGAAGTAAAAGAGGAGCCTCTGTTTCAAACAGAATGGCAATTGCTTTTTTTTTTAATCGTGTCCCTTCAATTTGGAATAACTGCCCCTGTGCAATCAGAGACAGATAATCTACTCAGTAGTAGAGAGACAATTAACTTTACAAAACATCCAGGTGCAACAAAATTTTAAAGGACACTATAGCTACTTTGCAATCAACCATGCATTCAGAGGCAGAAGTAACTTTTCCTTCATAACTGTGTGATTGTTATTTGTTTCAGTTATGATCTTTTGGGGGGCAGCCTACATAAACAAACAATAAGCTCATTTGCTACCTGTGGCCAGCCTTTCCTACTCAAAGAAGGACATGTTGAGACTCTAGAAAGAGTACAGAGAAGAGCAACAAAGATGATTAGGGGATTGGAGGCTAAAGCATATAAGGAAAGGCTGCTGGAATTGGGTATGTCTAGTTTAATGAAGAGAAGGACGAGGGGGGACATGATAGCAGTGTTCCAATATCTCAGGGGCTGCCACAAAGAAGAGGGAGTCAAGCTATTTTCCAAGGCGCCTGAAGGTAGGACAAGAAGCAACGGGTGGAAACTAATCAAGGAGAGAAGCAACCTAGAACTAAGGAGAAACTTCCTGACAGTGAGAACAATTAACCAGTGGAACAACCTGCCTCCAGAAGTTGTGAATGCTCCAACACTGGAGGTTTTGAAAAAGAGACTGGACAGCCATTTGTCTGAAATGGTATAGGGTTTCCTGCCTGAGCAGGGGGTTGGACTAGATGACCTCCAAGGTCCCTTCCAACTTTATTGTTGTTGTTGTTGTTGTTGTTGTTGTTGTTATTATTATTATTATTATTATTATTATTATTATTATTATTATTATTATTATTATTATTATTATTATTATTATTATTATTATTATTATTATTATTATTATTATGTACACATTCACAAATATCCCCTGTCTCTTAAAAATATGCACAGAGGGTTATGTTTCTTTTGTTGGCTGATGTTCCTCTTTTTAAAGCTTATTCAATGGGCTTGTGACAATACTATCAAACAAACTATAAAGTTAAAAGTAAAGATTTCCCCTGTCCAGTTGTGTCCAACTCTAGGAAGCAGTGCTCATCTCTGTTTCTTAGCTGAGGGAGCCAGTTTGTCCAAAGACATTTCCGTGATCATGTGGCTGGCATGACTATATGCTGAGGTGCACAGAATGTTGTTACCTTCCCACTAAAGTGATACCTATTTATCTGCTTGCCTGGGCACGCTTCCAAGCTGCTAGGTCAGGGAATCTTCAAACCTGGCCCTTTTATGACTTGTGGACTTCAACTCCCAGAATTCCTCAGCCAGCGTGCCTGGCTGAGAAACTCTGAGAGTTGAAGTCCACAAGTCATAAAAGGGCCAAGTTTGAAGACCCCTGACCTAGCTTGACAGGAGCTGGGGCAAGTAATGGGAGCTCACCCTTCTCGCACTGCTTGGGTCTCAAATCTGGATTGTCAGCTTTTCAGTTGACAAGCTCAGCATCTTTAACCACTGAGCCATCATGCCCCCAAAGGAAACTATAGTAACTAGAAAACTGTCAACCAGGCCCGCATAAAAGCAAGTATAACCCAAGTTTAGAATCTACACACTCCTAAAATTCTCACATCTGTAGCTTTTATCTGGGTGAAACAGTGCATCATAGGACAAAACTTTGTCAACAAAGGTACCTCAAATGGGTTAACTTATGGAAAGCTGGGACTCATTACTCTTGAGGGAATAAAATTTGGGGAAGTTGTGTCTGCTTTAGTGCTACCAGGCTGCTGCTGTGGTCATATGATGCTCATTTTCAATGTTACATGACAGTTTCCCAGCCATTTGTGCAATCCCTTGCTCCCCCCCTCCTGCGAGCAGCAGGCACTTACCTGCCTGCTGGGAAGGGATGGGGAAAGGAAGGTAGTGTTGATACAAAAGCGCTCTCCAAGCTTGCAACTTTAAGGACCAAAATGATTAAAATAAAAGAATGACAATTTAGACATAAAATTAGGTAGAAATTCTTGGTGGGATGACCTGGTATGTAATGGAAATGGTGCTTTGGACAATAGTGACTCCAGCATCCTGGACATTTAAATATAGCCTGTTTGAGATGTTTATGTAGATTCCTGCACATATTCACGAGTCCTATTCATACATTCAATGATTCTATGAATACATGAATTTTAAATTGTGCTAGTCCTTTGCTCCAAATATTTCTAGTTGGATAGATGGGGTTGTACCTGTATCAGCTCCTGCCAACCTAACAGTTTGAAGGTGTTCTGTCCCAGCCTCCGTGAATACTGCTCAACCGCTTACTTGCGAGGAAAAACCCCTTTGCGTGGAACAAGGCAGGACTTGGTAAGATAAACCCCTTTCATTTTGACACAGCTTTTATGGAACAAAAATCCAACCAGTCCTTTAGCTGTTGAAACGAACAAGACTCAGTCTCTGAGTTCTCTGCTGTAATGCTCAAGGTTTAAGTCACTCAAACACACAGAAAGCTGACAAACCTGGTTAAATATCCAAGAATCCTAAGGCAAGAAATCCAACGACAGAAGCACAAAGCTGTAGCATGAACGGTTGCCTTTGGCAACCAGCCCCTCCCATGCCTCTCCTCTTTATAGTCCAGCCAGGGCCTGGCTTCTGTTGTCCTACACGCCTTTGCTTCCTGCGCATCCGTGCATCTGGAACAGGCCCCAGCTGCTCATCTTTGCTCAGTTCAGGCCCCCAACCCAGCTGTCTCTCTGCCTGAGTGTGAGTAGATGGGCCTGGTGTCACATCTAGATGAGTCTTGGTGCTCCTCTGAGCCTTCCACAGACTCCGATGTAACCCCAGGCAACCCTTCCCCCTCATCCGATTCATCTGACTTGGCAGGCGAGGACTCACAACAGAAAGCATGAAAATGCAAGTAGATTAATGGGTACCATTTTGTTGGGAAGGTAACAGTGTTCTGTGACTTCAGCATGTAATCGTGCTGGCCACATCACCACGGAAATGTCTTCAGACAATGCTGGCTCCCTTGGCTAAGAAATGGAGATGAGCATCACCCTCTAGAGTTGGACATGACTGGATAGGAGAAATCTTTACCTTTACTTTACCTGTATCTGAAGTTTTATGAGATGGCTAAGGAATTTTGGATGAATAGGATTGGATGATTGATTTACTTATCAGGGTTGATTTACTGAATTCTTGCCTTGATCAAACTTTGGACTAGTTGCCTTAAAACAGATCTTTCAACTCCTCTATTCTATGAACTTTATATTTCAGGATAGACTAAGGAATCATTGAAAGTTGAGGTGGGCCACAGATCATGGGTTGACCTCTGACCATACATGAATAAATCCGATGGCACAATTTCTAAGCTGTTTTGAGAGGGAAACAAGGGGAAATGGTAGCGCAGTACTAAAATCGACATATCGCTTTTTAGAAACTCAATTTTCAAACCTTTTTTTAAAAAAAATCAAACTCTACATATATCTGTGACATGGCCTGGTCCACCTTGTGGCCTTCAGCTTCTCCAAACATGTTAAATGTGTTTCTTGGCTATGAAAAACATTGTCTACTTGTTCTTACATCGCTGGCCTCTGTTAAACTACACCTTCATGAACCAAGAGTTCATTTTAAATCCAATAATTATTATTTTTTACAACTGTAATACTTATAATACAACTATAACTTTTTTTTTAAAAAAAGTACAATGTTCAGTTCATCTAAATTAATTAGATATTCATGAACTTTCTAACCAGTTATAATAATATGAATTTATGCAGGAGAAGTTATGTCTAATTAGCAATCTTAATAATTTATATCAGATAGTTTCATTGTTGATGGTCTAATTCCCTATTTATTTCATAAATTCAGATCTATTTATCTCCATATTTCTGTTTCCATTGGAATATAAGTCCAAATAGCAATAAAATGAAAGAAGTATATTTGTGTGTCTCTGGCATTTTTGCCAGCTTCTCTCAACCACGGTTAAATCAAAATTCTTCTACCAACTAAACTTTCTTTATATACACTGGCAGGTTGTTTGGCTTTTTTTTTTTTATTTACAAAGAGTATTTCTTGGGATTTCTTGCTATCTTTTAAAAATGAGACTGTAGAGCCAATTAAAAGATATTTTATGATCCTCTATTAAACTTCATCTGTGCTTTGTGGAAATAAATGTGAAATTGATTTCTTTTAATTGTTTTGGAAGCCTGGACTATTAGTCCCAGTATCCAAACTGCTTTGTGTTTTACAAAATAGGTTCAAATAGAACAATGCTGGTGTATCTTGAATTTAT
>NW_015392440.1:17284-22263 GCF_001527695.2 Protobothrops mucrosquamatus | reverse complement strand
TGGACTTCAACTCCCAGAATTCCTGAGCCAGCATGGCTCAGCTTGGAAACCTCTCCCTTTTCCCTCAGCATGGCTGGCTCAGGAATTCTGGGAGTTGAAGTCCACCAGTCATAAAAGAGCCAAGGTTCCCCATCCCTGGCCTATATCAGGGGTAGGCAACCTTGACTCTTTTATGACTCGTGGACTTCAACTCCCAGAATTCCTGAACCAGCATGGGGAACTATGGCCCCCTCATGATTTGTGGATTTCAACTCCCAGAATTCCTCAGCCAGCATGGGGGAACTATGGCCCCCTCATGACTCGTGGACTTCAACTCCCAGAATTCCTGAGCCAGCATGGCTCAGCTTGGAAACCTCTCCCTTTTCCCTCAGCGTGGCTGGCTCAGGAATTCTGGGAGTTGAAGTCCACGAGTCATAAAAGAGCCAAGGTTGCCTACCCCTGGCCTAGATGGTCCCTACATCCCGGAAAAGTCGACTGGGGCCAAATCTTATGTCTCCTAATTGGGGTAAATCATAAGTACAGGTAGTCCTCAGCTTACGACCAGAACTGAGCCCAAAATTTCTGTTGCTAAGTGAGACATTTTTAAAGTGAGTTTTGCCGTATTTTACAACCTTTCATGCCACGTTTTTTAAGTGAATTCCTGCAGTTGATAAGTTAGTAACCCGGTTGTTAAGTCAATCTGGCTTCACCGTTGACTTTGTCAGAAGGTTGCAAAAGGGGATCACGTGACTTGGGACACTGCAACCGTCATAAATATGAGTCAGTGGCCAAGTGTCCAAATTTTGATCGTGTGACAATGAGGGTGCTGCAACTGTCATAAGTGTGAAAAAATGGTCCTGTCACTTTTTTCCGTGCTGTTGTAACTTGGAACAGTCACTAAACAAACTGTGTAAGATCACAAATGAGTCCAAAATTTCCTTCGTTGAGCAAGACAGTTGTAAAGTGAATTGGGCCCCATTTTACTATCGTTTTTTTGCCACGGTTAATAATAATAATAATAATAATAATAATAATAATAACAACAACAACAACAACAACAACAACAATAATAAAAAGTTGGAAGGGACCTTGGAGGTCATCTAGTCCAACCCCCTGCTCAGGCAGGAAACCCTATACCATTTCGGACAAATGGCTGTCCAGTCTCTTCTTAAAAATTTCCAGTGTTGGAGCATCCACAGCTTCTGGAGGCAGGTTGTTCCACTGGTTAATTGTTCTAACTGTCAGGAAGTTTCTCCTTAGTTCGCTGCAGTTGTTACACAAAACACGCAATTGTTAAGAGAATTTGGCTTCCCCTGTTAATTTTGCTGGTCAGAAGCTGGCTGGAGAAATTACAAAAGGGGATTGTGTGACCCCGGAGACACTGCAACTGTCATAAATATGAGTCACTTGCCAAGTCTCTGGATTTTGATCATGTGTCCGCAGGGATGCTGCAACAACTATGTGAAGAACAGTCGTAAGTTAGGTTTTTTTAGCGCCATTGTAACTTTGAATATCACTAAACAAATGACTGTAAGTCGAGGACCACCTGTATGGACTGTCCTGTTTCTGACAGACAGAGACAAATAAAGCAGAACTCCGAGGCTTGCAAGTTCCTCAAAGAACATGTTTATTGATACCAAGTACCGGCACGTCAAAAGTGAAACCAAGTCTGAATAGACACGGAACAATTCCCCAAAACAAAGTTAAGGAATCCCACCCCTAACGCTATGCAAGCTACTATGTTCCCCAATACATCTTCTTGGCGGGCTTTTCACGAAACTCCCAGCCTGTAGTCTCGGGAGCAGCCGATGACCTTGGTTCCCACGGGACAAAATTTTTTTTTGACTAACGAAGCACCTGGTAAACCCCCCTCCCTCCGTGCTCTGCGTCAACTGAAAATGAGTAGGGGAAATGACTGCAGCCACGCTCATTTTCAGAGTTGATATGTACAATCTATCTTTCTGCCATGGGTCAAAGAGAAGAGACTGGACAACCGTTTGTCTGAAATGACGCAGGGCTTCCTACCTGAGCAGGCGGTTGGATTGGAAGGCCTCCAAGGTCCCTTCCAACTAATTCTGTCATTTTCGGTCCCAACGGCAATTCGAAGAACTTAGTCATCTTCAACTATTCTTATTTTGAGTGGCGTTTCTCTCCAACCCGATCTTGCTGCAGATTTGACATGCTTGAGGGTGCTGGGATGCGGCCAGCTCTTGCTGGTTCATTCGGGCTGTTGTGCAGCTGCATCAGCGCCCCTCCTTTTAGCTGCTCCTGTAGCACAGCACAGCAAGGGCCCTTTTTCAAATCCTCAACTTACAACCATAATTGGGACCAGCATTTCTGTTGTTAAGCAAGGCAGTTAAGTGAGTTTGGGCCCAATTTTACGGCTTTTNGGAACGCGGCGGAACCGCGTTCCGGCACCTTTTTCCGGGCCGGCCGCACCGGAAATAGCCCCTCCCACACCGGAAATAGCCCCTCCCAAATTTTACTTGCATTCCTGTTCTCTAAAGGGGCGGTCCTAGGGTTTGATGAGGGCGTGGCCAGGTTTGAGTTCCGCCACCTTTTCTCCGAGAAAAAAAGCCCTGGTTGTAACGGTTATTAAATGGATGGTTGTAAGTTGAGGACTACCGATGCTGCACAGTGCTTGCCCATCCCATAGAGCTGGGCCTGTAGCTGAGGCACCAGGTAGGTGATGCACCAAGAGACCTGGGTTTTTCTGGGTTTTTCAGCCATCCACCCCCAGCCCTGGCAGGATCTGGATTGACCCACCATTAATTAACCAGCCAGGCTGTGGTGGAATGTGGTCTGGATTCCCAGGAGGGAGGGGCTGCGTTCCTGAGGACCAAGACATAATGACGCTTAGATCATTTGGTTGGGAGGAAGAGAGACTTGAACACTGGGCGCTATCTAACAAAATGAAATTCAATGGTGAAAAAAGGAAGGCTCTACATTTAGGAAAGAAAAACCAAATATATAGGTATAGTATAGGGGGTACCTCAATAGTAGTAACTGTGAGAGGGATCTCAGAGTCCTAGTGGACAATCGGTTAAATAGGAGCCAGCCGTGTGCTGCAGCTGCCAAAAAAGCCAACACAGTTCTAGGCTGCATTAACAGAGGGATGGATTCAAGATCACGTGAAGTGTTAATACCACTTTACAATGCCTTGGTAAGGCCACACTTGGAATCCTGCATCCAGTTTTGGTCATCACGATGTAAAAAAGATGCTGAGACTCTAGAAAGAGTGCAAAGAAGAGCAACAAAGATGATCAGGGGACTGGAGGCTAAAACGTATAAGGAACGGTTGCTGGAATTGGGAATGTCTAGTTTAATGAAGAGAAGGACGAGGAGGGACATGATAGCAGTCTTCCAGTATCTCAGGGGCTGCCCCAAAGAAGAGGGAGTCAAGCTATTCTCCAAAGCGCCTGAAGGCAGGACAAGAAGCAACGGATGGAAACTAATCCAAGGAGAGAAGCAACCTAGAATATAAGGAGAAACTTCTTGACAGTGAGAACAATTAACCAGTGGAACAACCTGCCTCCAGAAGCGGTGAATGTGCCAACACTGGAAGTTTTTAAGAAGAAACTGGACAGCCATTTGTCCGAAATGGTATAGGGTTTCCTGCCCGAGCAGGGGATTGGACTAGAAGACCTCCAAGGTCGCTTCCAACTTTTATTATTATTATTACGGAGTTGAGAAGGTTCCTCTCTAGCAACTCTCAAAGGATCTCTTTAGTGAAGGCACCCTGGTGCTCACTAAGCTGGGTTGTTTTCTCGCAGACGTTTCACAACCAAGCTAGGTAACACCATCAGTGCCAGAAGGGAGTGAGAGCAAACGCCATTCCCTCCTGGCACTAATGATGTTATCTAGTTTGGTAATGAAACGTCTGCAAGAAAACGCCTGCAAGGGCACCAAGGACCCCTCATTCCAACCCCGAGCTACCAATACTCTCCTCTATATCTCTCTATCTCTCCAGATGTGAGTTTGGAGGAGGAGGAGGGGGAGGAGGAGGGGGGGAGGAGGAGGAGGAGGAGGAATTTGAATCAGCAGAGGAAAGCGCAGAGCCGAGCTATGGCCCAGATCGGGGCTCGGAGAATGCTAGCCTGACGGAGCAGCCATGCCAGATCAATCGGACAAGCGACAGGCTGAGACTGAGTTAGGTGACTTGCAGCTGCAGCAAGTTGGCCAGAAGGCTCCCGGCAAGGACCGGGAGCAACTGCTAATGATGACGAGGAGGTGGAATCCACACCTCCTCCCGATCCAAGGACAGGTGGAGCAGAGAGGAGGCAGGCACAACGCTTATTGGCCCCATTACATGCAAGGAGGCAACCTCGCCCCTTGTGAAGGGCTGAATTGGCGCTACCTACCTGACATCACCCTGCCAACAAACGTGCATATAGTCAGGGCCATGGTTTTCCCAGTTGCGATGTACGGCTGTGAAAGTTGGACCATAATAAAGGCTGAGCGCCAAAGAATGGAGGCCTCTGAACTCTGGTGCTGGAGAAGACTCCTGCGAGTCCCCTGGACTGCAAGGCGATCCAACCGGTCAGTCCTAGAGGAGATCAACCCCGACTGCTCTTTAGAAGGCCAGATCCTGAAGTTGAAACTCAAGTACTTTGGCCACCTAATGAGAAGGAAGGACTCACTGGAGAAGAGCCTCATGCTGGGAAAGATGGAGGGCAACAGAAGAAGGGGACGACAGAGAAGGAGGTGGCTGGATGGAGACCCTGAAGCAGTAGGCGTGAGCTTAAACGGACTCCAGAAGACGGTAGAGGACAGGAAAGCCTGGAGGAACGTTGTCCATGGTGTCACGATGGGTCAGACACGACTTCGCAACTAACAATAACAGCAAAGGTAATTTGCAGACTTTTAACTGGTGTAATGAACAGTGAGTTCGTTTTTTCAGACACTCAAGCTTCTGTTTCACTTTTTATAAGTCTTGTAAAAGCAGACAGATCCTTGTCATTGGCCCTTCACAACTAACAACAACAACAACTTAATCCCAC